>NW_027636344.1:0-26817 GCF_903797595.1 Erithacus rubecula
GAATGAGAAGAGGAAAAAGACGAGTGCAAAAAAGAACGAAGGAACGAGAAAGAGGAAAAAGACGAGTGCAAAAAAGAACGAAGGAATGAGAAAGAGAGGAAAAAGACGAGTGCAAAAAGAACGAGGGAACGAGAAAAATAAAAAAAGACGAGTGCAAAAAAGAACGAGGGAACGAGAAAGTGTGGAAAAAGACGAGTTAGAAAGGAACGAGGGAACGAGAAAGAGAAAAAAAGACGAGAGCAAAAAAGAACTAGGGAACGAGAAAGAGAAAAAAAGACGAGTGCAAAAAGAACAAGGGAACGAGAAAGAGAGAAAACAGACGAGTGCAAAAAGAACAAGGGAACGAGAAAGTGTGGAAAAAAACCAAGTGCGGAAGGAACGAGGGAACGAGAAAGAGAAAAAAAACGAGTGCAAAAAGAACGAGGGAACGAGAAAGAGAAAAAAAGACGAGTGCAGAAAGAACGAGGGAACGAGAAAGAGAAAAAACAGACGAGTGCAAAAAAGAACGAGGGAACGAGAAAGTGTGGAAAAAACCAAGTGCGGAAGGAACGAGGGAACGAGAAAGAGAAAAAAAACGAGTGCAAAAAGAACGAGGGAACGAGAAAGAGAGGAAAAAGATGAGTGCAGAAAGAACGAGGGAACGAGAAAGAGAAAAAACAGACGAGTGCAAAAAGAACGAGGGAACGAGAAAGAGAAAAAAGACGAGTGCAAAAAGAACGAGGGAATGAGAATTGTGGAAAAAGACGAGTGCAAAAAAGAACGAGGGAACGAGAAAGAGGAAAAACAGACGAGTGCAAAAAGAACGAGGGAACGAGAAAGTGTGGAAAAAGACGAGTGCAAAAAAGAACGAGGGAACTAGAAAGAGAAAAAAAGACGAGTGCAAAAAGAACAAGGGAAGGAGAAAGAGAGGATAAAGACGAGTGCAGGAAGGAACGAGGGAACGAGAAAGAGGAAAAAGACGAGTGCAAAAAGAACGAGGGAAGGAGAAAGAGAGGAAAAAGACGAGTGCAGGAAGGAACGAGGGAACGAGAAAGAGAGGAAAAAGACGAGTGCAAAAAGAACGAGGGAACGAGAAAGAGAGAAAAAAAGAAGAGTGCAAAAAAGAACGAGGGAACGAGAAAGAGAAAAAAGACGAGTGCAAAAAGAATGAGGGAACGAGAAAGTGTGGAAAAAGACGAGTGAGGAAGGAACGAGGGAACGAGAAAGACAAAAAAAGACGAGTGCAAAAAAGAACGAGGGAACGAGAAAGTGTGGAAAAAGACGAGTGCAAAAAGAACGAGGGAACGAGAAAGAGAAAAAAAGACGAGTGCAAAAAGAACGAGGGAATGAGAAAGAGAGGAAAAAGACGAGTGCAAAAAAGAACGAGGGAACGAGAAAGAGAGGAAAAAGACGAGTGCAAAAAGAACGAGGGAACGAGAAAGAGAGAAAAAAGACGAGTGCAGGAAGGAACGAGGGAACGAGAAAATGTGGAAAAAGATGAGTGCAATAAGAACGAGGGAACGAGAAAGAGAGAAAACAGACGAGTGCAAAAAGAACAAGGGAACGAGAAAGTGTGGAAAAAGACGAGTGAGGAAGGAACGAGGGAACGAGAAAGAGAAAAAAGACGAGTGCAAAAAAGAACGAGGGAACGAGAAAGAAAAAAAGACGAGTGCAAAAAGAACGAGGGAACGAGAAAGAGAAAAAAAGACGAGCGCAAAAAGAACGAGGGAACGAGAAAGTGTGGAAAAAGACGAGTGAGGAAGGAACGAGGGAACGAGAAAGAGTAAAAAAGACGAGTGCAAAAAGAACGAGGGAACGAGAAAGAGAGGAAAAAGACGAGTGCAAAAAAGAACGAGGGAATGAGAAAGAGAAAAAAGAGTGCAAAAAGAACGAGGGAAAGAAGAAGTGTGGAAAAAGACGAGTGCAGGAAGGAACGAGGGAACGAGAAAGAGAGGAAAAAAACGAGTGCAGGAAGGAACGAGAGAACAAGAACTGGAGAGAAGGAAGGAGTGCAGGAAGGGATGAGGGAATAAGAAAGGGAGGCAAAGGAGGAGTGCAAGAATGAGTGAGGGAACAAGAAAGAGAGGAAAAGGATGAGTGCAGGAAGGAACCAGGGAACGAGAAAGAGAGGAAATAGATGAGTGCAGGAAGGAATGAGGGAACGAGAAAAAGAGGAAAAGGAGAAATGCAAGAAAGAACCAGGGAACAAGAAATGGAGGAAAGGGAGGCGTGCAGGAAGGAACGAGGGAATGAGAAATGGAGGAAAGGGAGGAATGCAGGAAGGAACGAGGGAATGGCAAATGGTGGAATGGGAGGAGTGCAGGAAGGAATGAGGGAACAAGAATGGGAGGTAAAGGAGGAGTGCAGGAATTAACGAGGGTAGGAGAAAGGGAGTAAAAGGAGAAGTGCAGCAAAGAACGAAGGAACGAGAAAGGAGGAAAAGGAGGACTGCAAGAAGGAACAAGGGGACCCTAAAGGAGGAAAACAAGAAGTCAAGAAGGAACGAGGGAAACAGAAAGGAGGAAAAGGAGGTGAGCAGGAAGGAACAAGGGAACAAGAAAAGGAGGAAAAGGAGGAGTGCAGGAAAGAACAAAGGAACGAACAAGAGGAAAAGGAGGGGTGCAAGAAGGAACGAGGGAACTAGAAAAGGAGGAAAATGAGGATTGCAGGAAAAAAAGAGGGAATGAGAAAGGATGAAAAAGAGGAGTGCAGGAAAGAACGAGGGAACAAGAAATGGGGATAAGGGAGGAGTGCAGGAAGGAACAAGGGAATGAGAAAGTGAAGAAAAGGAGGACTGCAGGAAGCAATGAGGGAACAGGAAATGGAGGAAAAGGAGGAGTGCAGGAAAGAACAAGGGAACAAGAAAAAAAGGAAAAGGAGGAGCGCAGGAAAGAACGAGGGAACAAGAAAGAGGAAAAGGAAGAGTGCAGGAAGGAAAGGAGGGAACTCCATCACTAGCTAGTCAGTAGCTTTAGGTACCACCTCCAGAGCAATTTCAATGTGTACCCCAGATAAAAATCTATTCCCTGGCTGTCAGTCTCATTATGTATCTCAAGAAAGGTTACCTGACACTCACTCTCGGACACTGAGCATGCAGGCTTGTTTCTGTTATGATCACAAACTACAACTCCCAGGAGTCCAGCATTTCTATTCCTTATGAGGAAGGACAGCCTGCTGAAGATCAAAATTACTGTCTTTGCTACTCAGCCAAACGATTGCTGGGAACTAGATGATGCATGATACACCAGAAAAAGCGATGGAGGAAGAGCAGAAGCCAAGACAACAATATGTCATCCTCATTAACTCAGGAAACAAAGTCCAAGGCTGTAATGGAGAGACTGATACCACTGCATTCCACCAGAGTGTCAGCAGCAGGGCTCCTACAAGTGCTGGTCAGAGCAAATAAATTTGTGCTGATAACAACCTATCTGGACTCAGTATAGGGAGGAGTGGAGTGTTACTAATTTTGTTTTATAGCTTATGCTTGCTGTAATTTGTTTGAGGAGGGAGGAGACGCTGACATAGGCACCTGAACTGCAGCTTCTCCCACACTGTTACAATAGCATGATCTTTGCAAGGCAAGCAGAAGTCTGTCATGCATGGGATTCAAGTAGAGATATTTAAAATTTTACAACTGCAAAATATTCATGCATCATGCAAGCCTCCATCAATGAACACCTGTATTTTTCTCCAGAGAAAGTGAATCAAGGCACAAAAACACAGAAGAATGATGTTAGGTTTCTGAATTGCTAAGACAGGCAGGGCAGCAGCAAAGACAAAAAAACAAATATGCTACTATATACTGAAACAAAAGGAGAGAGGTACACGAGGCTAAAGATAAAACTTTCATGGACATAGAATAAAGTTAGGATGGAGAAAAGATGTTGAGAAGTGTCAATCAATTATAACCAGAACAGTTAATGACACAAGACCATCACAAAAAAAGAAGACTACAGCAAGACAAATATGGAGATAAATGTATTTTTTAAAATCACAGAACAAATTTCAAGCAAACATGACCCTGCAACAGGATGACAACTAAGGCTGTCAGAGCTTGAGTAGGTTTTTGTTCAGTATTGATGGCAACAGCAGCATTGTGTCACAAGAAGAGAACAGATGCTACATGAGGTTGGAAAATTGTACCAATTGTATCTGTGAGTGGTACTAAAAAAGCCTCATCACTTCTTTTCTTCTCCCTCACCACTCAACTCTTGAAACCCTCGACACTGGAGAAGGGAGTGAGGATTCACAACACACACATACATTCATTCACTCAGGTCTTTTTTAAGACTTCACATCAAACATGTTTAGGAAGTACTTTTTGCTTCTCCACAATTTCCCTTATCTGGGCTGCCCTGCTGCAGAACACACTGTGCAGATTGCAGGTGGTCAGCTATAGCAAGTTACAAGTCATTAAAACACCATCTGCTCCCTGACAAAGGCAACAAATAAAAAAGACGCCAAAAACCCCTCACATCTTTCTTCCTTCCCTCCATCCAAAAGTTTACAGACAGAAGTGCAAAATCAAATACCATCTCCATGAAGGCACTAAACTGTATTCAGAAAACTATTCTATGAGCAAAGAGCTTGCTTCCATAATATTTCCCCCAACACCTTAAAGCCAAATGAATCACAACATATGCTGCTCATTTGACAAGAAAGACAACTCAAGCTTCTTAAAATCTGCATTTGTAAGATGGAAATATCTGCTAAGCAAGCAGTTTGTTTTAGTCACTTACAAGAAACTAACAGTCAAAAAACCCCAACCAAACTGTTTAAATGAAATTGTTAGCTAACAGTGGAAACTAATGCATTTTTTTAAACCCACAGAAATATCTATGAAGTGCCTACAATGAATCACAGTTCAAATTTACCTGTGATACCACAACATCACTTTTGAACATCATACATTGAAATCAACACCACGTCTCTTTCACTCTTAATTTCCCTCTCCTTTTCTTGGGTTGCCAGCACAAATGCTTTTTTACATATTAAATTCACAAAAAGTCAACTGCCAGGCAATATTCTGCATACAGAATTAAAAAGAAAAATTCAAATCCATTGTCTTCAGTTCTTAAGAGCAATGCACAATGAAATTACCCTTAACACTGTTCTCTTAAAATGGAACAAGCCTTAGCTTCCTGAAGTTGAGAATTAAACCCAAAACCCAGAAGAGCCAGCAGTGTGAGAAGCCTGAGCCTCCTGTTGCTACACAGCAATACCAAATTGTTACAGAAAAATTACTGATTTCTTCTCCCAAAAGCAGACTAAGCCATCTGATTTTTCTGCTGGATATTCATTAGCCTAATGCATAATACACTGTTGCAAGTTCTGATGAAGAAGACAGGAAGATATGATTTTTAACTATTCTCAGCATGAGAAACATCATGTTGGTAAGTATTTCAGATGCATAATGAATTCTTGTACCTGTTATAAGAGGAAGAAGGAGTCCACAAATCATTATCCAGAATAATTAAGGATCACAGTTCAGAAATAAATCCATGTAAGGGAACAAAATGAAAATGCAGGAAGACAGGCAAAGCTACTTCTGCAATATATTTGTCTGAGATTTCTACTGGCAAATATTTAATCTGCAGAGGATATAAAGATAAATAATCTCTTCTCTTTTTGAATAAAAGACTACAGGTTATACTTTGAAGCATTCACAGAATGCAGCAACTGAAACAGTACAGCTCAATGTTGACTTTTGCCTTATTCTGTTCATGCTTCAATTCCAGCTATGCAGCTAATACGGCAATTAATAAGATGGAGATTATTTAAGTATATTTACACTAAGAGATAACACAAGCCCTGTTCATAAGTAGGTTATATTCATAAAAACAATCAATCGCATAGGAAAGTGACTTAAGATAAGCAAAAAAAAAGCCAATTTTCTTCGTTTCATAAAGAAGGATGAAATACAATTTGATATTTGAAAAAATAAACAGTAAAAATGTGTGTATTGAAGTTCTTTTCTGGTCAATTAGTAACAAAACATAAATATTTAAACTCAATCAATGGTACAACATGCAGCCATCGATTTGTTACACTTCAAAAATAACCCCCTACCAGATCTTTAATCTTCTTTTTGACATAAATCAAGCTCTGTTTAGGAAGGTGGTAGAAATCAACAAAGACAGATATTATTTATAAGCCAGAAACAGGAGAAAGTACAAAAGCTTGTTTTAATTCAACAAGGATGGCCTCTGAACACCAAACCAGCACAACCTGTAACATGTGATCTGACAGTGACCAGAGCAGATGTCTCAATAAATTTAAAAAGAAAGCAAAGCAAAATCACCAAAAACCAAGCCCTCTCAGACCACAGGCCTCCTTTCCTTACAGCAGTTCTTAGCTTACTTAAGAAGAAAGTGTTTCCCTGCTCCAAGCTGACAGCCAAACACAGCTGATGACACTGAAAAAAACTGATTGTGAAGCTTCAAAGAAAAATATCCTTGTTAGTGCATGGAGAGGAATATTGAGCAGTGTTCTTTGAAGCACTGACAGTAAGTGGGCATAGTTAATATTTAATTGAAGTAGCTGACATGGTACAGATCCATCTGTACACTCTCTCAGGTTTATTTTTTGTCAGTTTCTCCTTCACTTTACAGGGCAGCTCATTGCTGTTCTGCATTCTATCTTGATTAGAATGTATAAACCTTCTGCTCAGTGCTCCTTTGATTTAGCAGACTTTTTTTAATCAAAGGAGAACTTTATTCACAAAGGAAGAACATTTATACTTGTTGATGATTTCAGAATTGTGTCTTAATTCTGTTTATCTCAGTAATTTTGTGAGTTATTTAAATAGATAGAATTGTCATTTCTGTAGAGGAAATCCTTTCTGCTTGTCAGTATCACAAGCCTCAAGTCCATGCTTTCCTCTGATGACTTTCTACGCCAGGTATTTTCATGTAGCTGTTTGCATTAAAGTTTATCCTGACCATTTTCAATGTTTGTAGCAGTTAATTACAATCCTATTTTCAAGATGGAATCAAGGCACAATTTTTAAAAACAGCAAGCAGTAAATCTTTATAGGTAGCTTAGTGTGGGGTTCTTAAATCTGTGTACAAAACAAGATCCAAATGTTAGCTTATTGGCTTCTCTGCACAAAGAGCACATTTGAATTACTGATGAGAAATTACAGAATTGTGATTCCAGCAGAGGAAATATGTATTGCAAAATAAATCTTCCAGCCTCCAAGACATCACAGTAGACAGGCCAGCAAGACCCTTAGTGCTAGAATTGTGAGTTGTAATGGACATATTCAATTTAGATTTGGTTTTTTTTAAGAGACTAATTCAAGCAGAGATACCTTCAAAGTCTGCCATTTCCAACATACAGATAAGCAAAGCTGCTTTACTTACCCATATCAAAAACTTTTTTTTTTCTAAAGGAGTCTGCAAATAAAATGAAGGACTGCAGGTCACAGCTACCCTGACTTGTTAGGCTGAAGACCTAGCTGGGAGCCTTGCATTGAGAATTCCCAGCTCACAGTTTACAGGAGGTTATCTCCTTCTAATCTATTCCTAGGACACTCTTTCCTATGCAAATATATCCGTGCACACATGCAAATTATATTCTACAGGTTCAGCAAGTCCTTGCAGCAAAGCAGATACTACAGAGGCCCTGTATATATCCAGACAGCACACAACACTAAGTAACACAGGCAAGCATATCACAAGGAAGAAAAAAAATAACTCCTCCTCCAGCTAGTATTCCTCCACAGTGTCTGATCTATCTGGAGAGAATATAAGGGTATCATCATGTCCTCTTCTATAATTATGATCTCTTGAAAAACAGATAAAGCCACAGTTAGTCAGATGGTGCCTAGAGCTACAAGAAATTAGACAGAAAACTCCCTTCAGCACTTTAATGGTGATTTTTGTAGAAGACCAAGGCATTAGACAGATGGTAAGAATCCAGTGAAATTGGAACAGGTAATGTAGCTGGAACTGCAAAGTAGACAGGATCTATCTCACAAGAAAAAGCAGCAATCCCAGATGTCTTTTCCTCAATAAAGCTAACAGAAGGAGGCCTTCACTATCCTACTTAAACAGAAAAAGAAGGATAGAAGAGAAGCAAAAAGGCCACTTCAACACTGGCAAATCAAATGTTATTAGGTTAGGAAAGTGTTGCAAGTAGTCTTCACTCACAAAAGATACTCCTCCATTAGTAATGTGCACATGACATCCACTTAAGTCAGCTAAAAAAGTATGGCCAGATGTTCAGTCACCCTAAATTAATCCTATCTGCTACTTCAGGTAAGAATTTAATAGTACTCCTCAATCCTCCTCTTTTCCCTCTCCTGCATATTACCGTAACTTCTAATTCAAGCAGTGTCACAAAAAAGTGTATTATCAGGGATAAAAATCAGAAGCCAATACACATTGTAAGGTTCCCTCATAAGAAATGGAAAGAGGATAGCAGCAGATTTCTTATTCAGACAATCACTCACAATCAGTCATCTAGAGAGCTGGAAAATATGCAAGTCTAAAACCTAATATTGATATGGAAATTTCTCCTTGTAGATATTGTCCTTTGACTCCCCAGAGCAACACCTAAATGACTTCTCCTGCCACAGAGACATCTCTTTTTGTCTCCCAAAGTGGAAAGAGGGCATTGGGAATAATGAGCATTTAGAGAAGTGAGCATGCCTGCATTATCTTCTGCTGCAGCATAACCAGTTACTCAACTGTACAGTCATACAGGCAATATTTAACAGGTTTTCCAAAACTCTATTGTCTGGCATACCATACCCAGAATAAACATGTGGTGGCTGTATAGTACATGTAACAAATTCACTGAGATGAGTCAAAGCCAAATTTTCCCTCTATTTGGCCCAGGTCTACAGTGAAGACTATTAACCAAGTTTAGCTGGTGTACAGTATCTCCATGTGCCAATATTGTTCAGAAGGAGAACAAGCTATTAGAAACAATTAATTGACACTGAGCTGATGCCAATTTGTGGCCCAAGTCTACAGAACTTTTCCACTGCAGTTTTCCCTCCCAATCACACTACCTGTTACTTGCCATCTTCAATATATAATTTTTAAGCTTTTTTTTTTGTATTTAACCCTGCATCTAGACAAAATTTGTTTCCTCTAGACTTGAATTAAACACATAATTACTCAAGCACTCCTTGCTAAAAGGAGCAATAGCTCTTTACAATGTTTCTTAGCAGCAATAGAAGTGCCACTTCCAAGTCTTGTCGTTTTCATCTTCTTCATGTTTCAACTCAGAATCACTCCTCTGTTTCTAGAACTGATATACTACAAGATAGCTAACACTTCCCTTAGGTACCAATCTGATGTCTTTGGCTACTTTATCCCATATTTATGGAATATAGACTTTGCATTAATAAAATCATCATGTTTCAAGTTCTTAAAATATATATCCTTTTTAAAAAGCTACTCAGCCTTCTTACAAAAAAAAACAAAAAAACAAAAAAACACAGTAATCTTGAGTCCCCCAAACAGTACAGTACAGCAGCTTCCAAAATGTGGAAAAATGACAATGCTAGCATTAGCCATATAGAAGTATTCAATCTCTGCCAGAAAAATTAAATTACACATCCACCTCTTTGGGGAAAAAGAACACGTGGTTGACTTCACAGGTGCCCTTCACCTGAAAATGACCAAGGCCTGAAACAAAGCAGTTCCAAGGGTTTGCACCATCTCCACCCAGCACCACTCCCATCATTTACATCTCATTTAGCTCCCAGATGTAGCTTTATGGAGCCTGTCATCAGTACAGCATACAAGTGCAGTTTCATGTTCAGCAGCCATGGTGTAGGTGGCAAGGAGTCAGCACAACTGACACGTTCCTACACAGGAACCACAAAGACTATCTGTGCCTGTCTACAAAGCAGGAGATGCACCAATGGTAAAGTGCCTAAGAACAAATAAATGCCTCTATCAAGAAGATGAGCTGCCTCATTTCCTTACTGCACATGTGAGGGTGGGCATGAGGGAGAAGAAAAAGCTAAGTGGTTCACTCTTAAAAATCAGGCCCAAGTAACATAGACTGCATTATATGCATTGCCATAATACATCTGTTCAGACCAAAACATTTTCCATGCATTATGTAATCAATTGCACTGCTCTAAATAGAGATCTAAACTGGCTCAGTTCCGTTCAGAGACACAAATAAACTTGTACTTGTGATTGCTTTCCACTGGAAAAAGTACTGAAAGAAATATCACAAGAGCTCAGATTACATCAAAAGCCTTATAACAGAGCTCTTATTAGACAAAGGTAAAGTTATGCAAGGAAAGAGATTGGTGACCTCCTACAGCTATGCTAAATATTTGTTTTCATATTTGTTATGTATTTAGAGCCTCAGACTGAAACTCTAGTATGTTTCAGTCCTTCTCTCAGACTAGTTCTCCAGTGAGGAACAATAGGAAACCCACTCTCCTGGTACAGTATGGTGTTGCTGTATGCGAGTCCCACAGTTGACAAACAATGAACTGCAGTTTATGCAGACCCACTGCTTTAATGCCTAAACAATATCCTAGCTATCTCTTCTGTGCTAAAGAACAGTATTTGACTAATGCAACCAAAAGTTCACAAGTTATGCCAAATCCTTTGCTGCAAATAAACTGCCTCCTCTTCTGCTGGCAGCACCAGCATCCCACCACACAAAGAACAATCCCTATCCTGCAGCTCTTCACCACCCATTCCCACGCACATCCCAGGCCTCTTGGGCAGCCACCTCTGAGATGAGACTGCAAGGAACAGCTTGCACAGGGAGTGGCAAACATGGGAATCATTCTGAAAGCTTCATGTGGCTGTGAACAGCATCTTCCTCTAACTCCAGTCACACATTCTGCAGTATCTTCATGTCCTGCAGAAGCAAACCACGACATGGTCTGCTTCAAAGAAAAAACAGTGACCCATAAGAAGCTATTTACATCAGAAATAAATATGCAAGAATAAAAAAAAAATATGCTATTTAGTACTGAAACAAAATTATATCCATCACTATCCTCATACCAAGCGATCTTTTCTGCTACACTGCAACCACAGAAAACTAATGTTTCATGTTTCTCAATTCAGTGCCATTTCAGGAGTATCTATTCACAGATTTTGAACATTGTCACACTAATTTTTAAAACCTGGAAAGATTGTAAGATCGTAAAATATAAATATATTACCTAAAAAATTAGGTCAATGCAATATTGAAGCAAATGTCACCCATATTTTACCTAAAAAGAGTATTAACTTTGCCCATCAAGGATGCCTTTTATTACACGTCTTAAAAATAATTAGAAAAAAATTCACATGAAATTTCAAGCAAATAAATTTGCTGTGTACCTGGCCAAGTGTTTCACAAATCTTAATAGATCATATTTCACCTTTAGAATAAAGCCAGGAATCTTTTTAAACTAAATCAATAATTTACTTTCACAAATCTTGTATCAACAATGTGACTCTCTTTTTAAGTATCACCATCCAGTTATAAGTAATAAATTGCTTGCCTTAGCTCTCCAAATCATCTGTAAGAAATAGAACATCTAAAGAACATTTTTGAGGAAAAACATGTCAATCACTGAGACGTGCCCCTCTTAGAAAGATAGTTAGAAAGAGATGTGTACATGAGACAAAGCCAGGTTTGGAATGATGGTGCTACCTGAAGAGTCACATAAACCATTCCTGGGTGTTATTCATTACCTTGGGGTGCAACAAGAGATGAAAAGTATCCTTTAATTTATCAAGCCTTGGGAATGCTTAGGAATAGATAAATAATACCAAAGCCACAATTAAGCACCCAACTCTGTTTCCTAGACCACCACTATGAGCTTTAAATGTGTGAATTCTAAAAAACACCCATTTATTTTCTCAAGTGTAGTTCCTTAAATAGCTAAAACTGTCAACCAAAAAGTCTCCCTACAACACACATGCTTCCCTAAGTTAAACAAGAACACTCAATTTTTATTTTTTTTTTCACATGCTTAAATGACCACTATTATATCTGCACTTCCAAGCCCAAACCTATACAAAAGAAACTCACTGGTCTTTTGAGGCAACCTTCAAAATACCATGGTTTCTGTTTGAAGGCAAAAAAAAAAAAAAAAAAAAAGATAACTCTGGAAGGAAACATGCTGGTTTTTCTTATCTCAACTGAATAGTCACATTAACAGCTTCTGCAGTACTGCAACACAAACACTGGGTGACAGGATTAATGCACTGGAAAAAGGCTGAACATACAGATAGCATATGAACTAACTCAAGCTTAGATGCAATGAGAACTCTTTCAAATGGATGAATGAATGGTTAAATGGAAAAAAAAAAAAAGGAAGATCAGATAAACACATTTCCATATGGTGTCAAAGTCTCTGTAACCTTAAGAACTTCTTGAGAGACAGATGTAGCATTTTTAGTAGGTGAATGGTAAGTGCAGTACCCTGTACTGAGGGAACAAGCTGAAATAAAACCTCACATCCACAATTAAGAGTGTGAAGAAAATGAGGTTTATTTATTCCTCTCCTAGCACCAGAAGTCCAAGCTATTTCCTCAAAGTGAAAATCTTACTTCCCAAATGCCTCCCACCATCTGTGAAACAGTTTTAGCTGCTCTCAAGAAGCTTCTAATGCTACTATACACATTACATCTGCAACAGATTTCCTTCTTGTAGAGTGCAGATGGGATTAAACACTGTTTTATAACAAATAGAGCAAAATACTGCTCCAGATTTCAACTGTGTACAATCCAGAACCAGTTACTCTGAATAAAACAGTTCTAACATATCTGCTCCTAATCAGTGGCCTATTATGAGCATGGTTTCCCAAACTTGATTTGCTGCATTTATTCAACTCAACATTCTATACAGGCCTTCCTTTCAAAAGCCAATGTCAGTCCTCACAACATCAAGCTCCATCATGGCCTGAAATTACCAAAATGAGACAAATCACCAGAAAAACATGCAATTTGCTGTTCCCACAAGCTGGACAACCATATGTTTTAAGACAAAGCTACACAGAGCTGCTTCTACTGCACCTAAACTGATGGAGTTCCTTAGGCAGAGAAACTAACTACCTCCATCAGCAGCTGATCTATTAAAACATCCCCAAAACAACACAGACATTTTTAGTCTAGGGTCTGAATTAGTCCACAAGGGAGCAACAATATATCACCTCTGCTAGTTATCAATACCATGAAATATTTTTCCAAGTCAGCAACTCATTTTTTCTAGTTCCTGTTTACTAGACGTTCCAACATCTAAAAAACTTTTGCAAGTCATACTGGTCTCAAGAGATGCAAGAGCCCTACAAAGCCCTTCACATTGCTCCACCTTTAAACTCAGAGCATGACTCTCCACACTGCATTTGTGGGAGAGGTGTAGGCAGCAGAGGGAAGGAAGGGAACTATGTACCAGCTGAAGCTAAACACAGAAGATACCAACTTTACCCAAGGGCAAGAGTACAGCAAACAAAATCACTCAATCAAGCAAAATGCAGAGACAGTCCTCTGAAATGAAGCAAAAGCTTTGGGAAAAACATTCTTTTGTTGCTGCTGCATTTTCTGTTGGGTTGGGATTTTTTTTAAACAAAACAAATGACCAAGACTTTGCCCATCATTTCTTTTATGTCAAACAAGATTTATTCCTGAACTATATTACCAACAACCACCCGTTCTAATAAAAAATAATTGTAACTGCTGTCTAACAAACCAGAAAAGATTAACTAATTCAACATCATTATGACCATATCAGAATACTGAGAGAGGGGAAAAAGAAAGTTAAACGGTAAATGCAGTTCACTCAGGAAATCATCTACAGAATCATTTCACACTTAGAAGAAGTATTTTTAACTTCCACACCAATTTACCAAACCAGCCTAGGCAAAGAACTACACTGTTTCACTCTTCCTGTGAAATTGTGACTATACAAACACCTCCCACAAAAAGCTTTCTGCTACTGCTCCTCCGCTTCCCAACTGTACATCTGCCATGGAAGCAAGAGCTCCATGAACACCACAGTCCATTATGAAACACAATTTACCTGACCAAGATGTTCACCTTACAGTTCAGAGAATAGGATCAGCAACTTCTGTGTTTGTGCTACTTTAATTACATTGCATAAACTGGGGAAAAAAACCCACACTTACTGAGAGTAAGACTATGCTGTTTTCTACAGCTATCACTGTTTCTTCACTGAAGGTCTTTTTATTTGTTTTCCTTCACAATTCTCCATTTTGCTGAACAATAAAATTGTTCTTCTGTGTTTAATCATAAATTTGAGTAATGTAGAGTTTGATGCATGTTCATTAAAAAGAAACTAACAACTAAAACCACATTGCTTGGCCCATTAGGAAGTTTTAAGCATATGACATTACATATATTCTCCAACAAATCTATTTTTCTGTTCTGAAGACCGAGAGACTAAGGGATAACTTAGCTGACAGACAGCCTAAAGCAACAGTAATTACACAGCACAAGAAAGAAAAAGGAAGAAAAGGCCCTTAGAAAACTCTCCTGCATGCTCCAGGAAACAGAATTTGTGAGAAATGCAGTGGGGAAGCAGGTGGTAAAACAGTAATCAGAGAAGAGATGAAAGCCTAATAACTGGCTCGACACAGTTCATTAAAACTTGGCTGAGTGTTCTATGCCAAGATTTACTGGACGGAGAGGAGGCTAGAACACAACTTCACAGAATACAAAGTATTCATAGTTTTTCTACCAGGGAGTTGCACAACCATTTATCTCAAAGTGTAACAGCAGACCAGACAAAAGAAAATGGATAAGTGCTGCACTGCTTCAGACCCTTCTTGATCACTTCAACAGAAATTAAGAAAAGGCAATCTAAATATGAACCATCTTCAATAAACTTCCCTTCCCCACAAATTATTTTCCTTTCATTTTTGCACTTTATTTCCCTTTGGAGCAAAACCTGAGATAATGCACTATTAAAAGCACAGGAGCATAGAAGTCTGACTTTCTGTCCCAGTTTATGTACACATAAAAAGTGTACAAGTCCAACACTGCTTCCTGTGATATCAGAAATCTCCTCGTGTTGTAGAAGTTAACAAACTTCAACAAGCATTTATAGAACAGAGCTTGAGGTACTCTGGGGGTTTACACATGCAGAAGAGATATGAGCTAGATAGCCCTTTACTAAAAAGTAATTTTTTTAACTAATTTGACACAGCAGCATGTCAAAAAGGAGTTCTTTCCCTGACCCATGACTAAGGCAGAAAAAGGATTATGTATTGCTAGGTCCAAGCTACATCAGCCTCAAAATATTTGGTCTACTTATGACATGTTTTTTAGGGTCTTTTCCAAGCTAAATGATTCTAAGATCTTCACAACACTACAATAGAAATTAAAAAATAAATAAATAAATAAATAAATAAATAAATAAAGAAGAGCCAAAGGGTCCACAAGTGACCACAATCACATGTCTCTTTTTCCCACTAGTTTCAATTCTGAAGCAGACACATCAAATCAGCATCTGGAAAGGAGGGATCTATGGCCAGATTTTGGAAAGTTACATAATCACAAAACAGATTATTTCAAAGCTCAGGAGTTTTGACTAAAAACTAGTACTTAGCTAAAACAACAAATTACCTCTGAAATTTGCAAGGAAATCTAAAACAAAACAGCACACAATTACCTCTGAAATTTGCAAGGGATTCTAAAACAAAACAGCACACAGAAAATTTCAGCAGTTTCTTCTACAGTTACTTGACAGCCAACCGTGCAACTGTGTTCTTCTCATATTTTCCGCATCATTTAAAACCAGAACTGTATCAACTCTAAACTCTCACTCAACAGATGTAACAAAGACAACAGGAAGCACTGCTCCTTACACAGTCCTGTTACTGCCCATTATCCTCACTGCGGACAAACAACTCAGTACTAACTCCTGTCTTTTCAAAACTTCAAAACTGAGGTTGATAACGAGAATTAGCAGGGCTCTGACTGCATTAACCCTTAACAGATCAAACAGATTTATATTTCCTATGATTAAGTTGAAACGATTGAAGTTATGAAAGTCGCCAGACGAAAATCAACTCTTTTTAAAAGGTGTCCTGACCTCAGTCCCAAGAACTCTGTTTCGGACAGTGGCAGAACCAAACACTTTAGAAACATGCTCGGTAGCACATTGAACCCGTGGCTTTCCTCCTCTCAGGAGGAGCTCTACAGCGCACTGTTAGAACACACAATTCGTGCACACCACTATTTCAAGCAACCGTGTGGACCCCATGTGAACGATCACCGAGCTCGCTGAGCCAAACCCGCCGGTGCTCTTTCGGCACCGAGCCACTGGCAAGGCCTGCTAACAGAGATGCAGCAGCGCGCCACGGGATGGGGACAGCAACCAGCTTCGCTCCCCAGGGCACGGCACAGCGCAAGCTTATTTTCCCCGAGCGAGGGGAAGGAGGTTACCGGCAGGCACTGGAGCTACATTCTAACTGCATTGAACACGGCCGGTTCCAACGGCGGCTTGCGCACGGGCGGGCCCGCGGTGCGCGCACGGCACCGGCCCGCGGCTCCGGAGCCCCCGGCCGCGGTGCCCGGCTCCGCGGGGCCGAGCGGGCGGCCCGACACCGCCCGAGCCGCCGCAGCCCGCGGGGCACAGCAACACCCACCGGGCCCGGCGCTACGGACACTCCGGGGGCTCCCAGCAGCGCCCTCCCGCCCGGCAGCGCGGCCCCGGCGGGACCCGGGCGGCACCGCGGCACACGCCCCCCCGCCTCCCGTCCGCCGCTGCAGCCGCTGCGGCGCTGCCCCGCAGCCGCCGCCGTCCTCACCTCTGCAGCCCGCGGCAGGTCCGGCGGGAGGCGCGGAGGGGCGCCCGGCCGGTGCGGGTTAGCGGCTGCCGGGACCCCTCCCTGCCGTACCGAGCCGAGCCGTCCCCTGCAGACACGCAGCGCTCCCGCCGCTCGGCTCCCGCTGCTGCCGCCGCGGCCCCGCCCGGTCGCCGCCTGATCCGCTCATCCGCCGCGGCGGGAGGCGCGCGCGCAGGCGCGAGCGGCGGCGGCCCCGCCCCGCGGAGCTGCGCGTGGGCGGCGGGGCGCGGGCCCGGGCCGCCGGGGGGAGGCGGCTCCGTTCCGGGAGAAATCCGGTGTGTTCCGGGAGAAATCGCCTCTCCTCCGAGCTAGTGCCGCCGCTGGGATCCGCCAGCTGCGCGCAGTGCAGGGAAAAGGGCGGGCAGAGGCGGCACGGCAGCAGCGCCGGAACATCACCCAGCGTGGTGCCACGGCATGACTTAGGCAGCGGAGAAGTAGCAACAGTGGAAATAAAATGCGGTCTGAAGCACGCCCGAGAAACTGCAGACGTGGTCTCAGATGGACATCAACAGGAACCCCGCATTGCTGTTTTTTCTTTAATACCTTAAAATACCTTTTCTTTAATACCTTAAAATACCTCAAAATCAATTAGGTTGAAAAAGACCTCTGAGATCATCGAACCCAACCTCTGACCCAACAGCCAATGCCAGACTCAGCCTTTTCTTAAACGTCCAGGGACGGACGGTGGCCCCGCCACCTCCCTGGCCAGCCCACTCCACCACCAATCACCCGTTCTAGGAATAAATCCTTCCTGATGTCCGACCTAAACCTTTCCTGCTGCAGCTTAAGGCTGTGTCCTGTCTTCTTGCTGGCTGGCTGGAGGAGTTCCTCATTTGGCTACATGCTCCTTTCGGGGTGTTGGAAAGAGCAATCATGTTACCCCTGAGCCTCCTCCTAGCACTTCTAGACATGGTAATAAGAACCACCATGAGCAATTTACATATATATATATATTTACATATATTACTGTATTTCAAGTAAGAACAGCGTGTACCTCACATTATTGGCAGTTGAAAGTGCTGGAAACAGTTGCAAAGTGCAGAATCTTCGCTTATTTCAAGGGAAAGCGCTGTCAGTGCATTCAGAAGATATCTGGCACCTTCAGTACTGACCCCCAGCGAATGACGCAGAAAAGTTGACACAGGATTAATGCTTCCAACTCCAAAAATAAGTCTTTTTGCTCCATCCAATTTTCATAAAATCATCTGCTGTATCTCAATTATGTAGCAGTGCAACTAGGAGTCCATTATCTTGGGCTAATGTTCCGCTCACAATCTTTTCATTCCATTCCTTGGAATCAGAGTTAATTAAAAGGCTGGCTATTCTTTCCTCAGTACTTTTTAATGCTTCCGTAGAAAGATGTGTATATGTTCCTGGCTGTGGATGATTGCTTTGTCTTCTCAGCACTGAGGTATAAAATGTTGAATAATACAGAGAATACATCTAATGGTAAAAACAAAATTGAAGTTTCTTTGTACAAAGCTTTTTATAATTAAACAGTACTTCATCCCAAAGGAGGCCTCTGGAATGAGATAATTCACTCTGACAAGAGCTGCTCACCCAGGCTTTCTTACTGTGGAGCTGTAATTCACAAGGGTGGTTGCAGCCTGCAGAACAGACTGGGTCTGGCTTTGGGAAGCAGTCCTGCGCATGTGTGCAGTTCATGACTCATTTATGTCTTGCCTTGTGACAGAGCAATGCTTTAAAAGCTATTTTCAAGGGCACCGTATTTCACACTTTAACACTTTGAGAGCTCCATAAAAAACATGGAGTTCTTCAAGTCATGCTAAACACCCATGGAGGGATCACAGTTTCAGCTGTACAAATGTATGTGATATCAGGCTGTTGTCTGCATATGCCAGGTGAATCCACACCATGCTGCTTGCTTCTCCTGGAGGGCACTGGTAAATTCCTGTTACTTATTCCTCAGAGTGCCTTCCTAGCTTTATAGAGCTCTTGTATTCTTGTCTGAGACAGAAGGAGGAGGCTAGCAGCACACCAAAGTAGCAAGAGTTTATGGAGAACTCAGGTCCCTCCTCACAGGGATTACACTGAATCATTCATGCTGGTGCTTTCATGGGTTGCACAACGCTGAATTATGCCTCCAATATTTTTCATTAAAGGGTCTCCTACAGGGTAAATGGGGGTGAAATCCCCTTAAAGTATCACAGCTTCAGATCTGAGGACACAGAGAATTGATGAGTAGTGGGAGTTTGCACCTCACTCCTTAGCAAATTATGAGGTGGAAAAAATACTTAACTATCACCACAAATACAGGGAATCATAGATGGTTTGGGCTGGAAATGACCTTTAAAAGTCCTCTAATTCAAACTCCTGCCAAGTGCAGAGATGCTTCCACCTAGACCAGGTTGCTCACAGCCCTATCCAATCTGGTCTTAGAGACTTACAGGGATGAGACATCAGCCACCTCTCTAGACAGCCTGTTCCAGTCTTTTACCACTCTTCACAGTAAGGGGTTACTTCCTTATATCTAGGCTGATTCTGCCCTCATTCAGTTTAAATCCATTCCCCCTTATTCTATCACTACACACTCTTGTAAAAAGTCTTTTCCCTGCTTTCTTGTTGGTCCCCTTTAGGTACTGGAAGGTGCTATAAGGTTTCCAGAGGCTTTTCTTCTCCATTCTGAACAGCTCCAGCTCTCACAGCCTCATGAGAGATGTTCTCCGTGCCTCTGATTCTCTTCATGTCCTTCCTCTGGACTTTTTTCAGCAGGTCCAGATCCTTCTTATGTTGGAGATCCCAGAGCTGGATGCTCTGGACTAGGGAAAGCATTTGCCTGCACTGTGCCCATCTGTGACCAGGAATAAACAAGCAGGAATCCCACAGCTAACAGAATAAAAGAAGTTTTTTGTTGTTGTTTTTTTTTGTTTGTTTGTTTGTTTTTAAACTGTAGAAACACCAGAACTACCAATCCTGTTAATATGAGGGTCAGAAAAAAAATGAGAAAACTGCTCCATGAAAGGAGAGAAGCTGCTTTCCATCTTTGACACAGGCTTTTAACTAGGGCATATTTCCAGCCCATTTAAAAAAGCAGGAATCTTAAAGGAGGACCTGATGTTCAAGGTTGTCAGGGAATGGCAAGCACAGGACTGTTCCCTAAGGGAAATGTGAGTGGGGGACTGAAATTAGTAACATACCTGTCAGGGCAGGTGCCTCACCATTTGGGACCCACTGTCACTTCAGTTGAGCCAGACAGACCGAGAGACAGTCACAGTCAGCCAGAAGTCCAGATCCTAAGGCAGTATCACAATGAAGAGAGAGATGTGAGGTGAAGCCAGGAGCAAAATCCTTAGTTGTGTTTACAATGAGGTCCAGCAGCCACCAAGGCAATGAGACCGGGCTGATATCAAGCCAGAAAACCAGACCAGAGGCTGAAGCTTGAATCAAAACCTACTGTCTCACAGACTTAATACTCTTCTGACACAGCTCCAGTAAGGAGCAAGGGCCCAAGACTGTGTTAAATAGAGCTCTTGGGCCTATGGGTATAAGTAGATGCTGCAGATGAGGCTGCTTAGAGCCATTAAGGCTTATTAGTGCACTCAGGACCACAAAGAGTTCATCTGGTGCCTTTTTTCCTTACAGGGTAAATTTTGCAATAATAGATTGAAGCAATCTTTTCACCTCAGCTACCCACAGCTGCTCCTTTCTGACTCAACTCTTGCAAAAGAAGGGTGAGATGGTGACAGAAGAGCTGTGTGCTAGACATAAAGCTGAGCCACAGAAAGAACAACTTCCACCTGAAGTGTGGGAGCTTCTGACAGTGCCACCATCTCAAGATTCATTCCCAAGTGCACCTGTTCTCAGGAAATAAGATAAAATACTTCAGAGTTGAAGGTGAACAACAAAAAGGCAGGGTGTTTTGCTTTGTGGTCGTGCATATCTTTGATTATGCTGTGCACATGATTAGGGCTGGTAGGTGCTATAGGAACACAAACAAGCTCTGTTCAAAAAGAAGATAGGAAAATCTGAACTCTTCTCAGATAACAAGCTTGCAGAGTCTCCAGAGGATATTCATTGTAATCCTGCTGGGTGTTGTCTTATTATCTAGTGTTAATACACACCACAGGGGGCTTTACTGGTAAAGGAAAACAGAAAGACTAAAAGCAACAGCAGAGTCTGAAATAAAGGGAGAATTTTGCAGTCCTAGCAAGGGAGACTTCTGCACATGCTCACTTTATTTTTTTGGTTTTTCTGAAGTGGGTAGTAGTTTCCTGCTACATCTACAGGGGTAGAGGACTCTGACAACATGGGGTAAAATAACAAAACAAGGAAAAAACACAGAAATTATTTATTAAAAATTTTAAGAGTAAAAATACAGCAGTTTTCTGTTTACAGATGAGAACAGAGGCTTTAGTTCTTAGCTTAAAAAAATAATTTTTAGTAAAAGTTAAAATTGGGACCTTTGTTCTAATTAACAAAATCTGGTTTTAATTAAAAAGCAGCAGGGGTTTGGCAGAGAAGCGAAAAGTTTCATAGGTAAATGCTCACTTAGAGTGGTTTTAGCCTGTTCTATTGGAAAGAAGCTCAGTTTTGGGTCCCTCCTTTGTGGGAGAGCCTTAGTGCTGGTGATAGAGCCATCAGCTCTGTGGCCTCTGCGCTCTTATGGTCTCACTGCACAGCTTCGTGTTTTGGAGCAATTATCTGCATTCTGACATTAGTGAAATCAGAATTTTAATTAAAATTAGAACAGATTATTATTATTGGGTGGTAAGTACATAGCATGTGGTAGGAAACAATGTTTAGTAGTAGCCTTTTATCACTGAGTTTGGTAATGCACAGTTGGTTTAGAGTAAATGTTCTGAAGCTTTAAAACCACTGACATTGCTAATGATTTGAGTCTCTGATTTATAGTTAGTAGGTTTATGCTAATTAAAAATGAGATGAAAATATTTCCACTTTGATTCTAAAAACTGTATAGCAGGTATCTGAAATATTTCTTATTTACAGTGCAGTAATTCTCGCTGTCTTCAATTTCTTCACAGTTATGAATATTATCCTTAGGAAATTACTTTTGCTGCAGTAATCCATCATTTACCCCAGTCATTCATGGGCTACATAAAAGAAGTCAAACTTAGTTTTCTACTGTTAGATAACATTTTCATTTTATTAGATGCAGAACTACTCATTCTGTCACAGACCTTGGCACTGCAGAGTGTTCCTCCCTCCTTTAGATCTATGAGATATGTCAGTCCTGATTTTCTGCATTATATTTAGTTATTTAGGACATGATGTTACAGAATTTTTAATTCAACTCAGGCATTTTTCAAGTACCCGCATATTTTTATTCTTTTGCATCACCAGTTCAAGTATTCTTAGCCTGATCTGGTTTGTCATTTCTGCAGCTTTCAGTATGCTCTTGTCTGACAAGTCCTCTTTAAATATCTGCTGTATCAGCTCTTCTTCTGTCTTAGAGAAGCTCCTTCCCCCCATCTGTCTGCTTTTAGCCTCCAACTTTCATGTAGAGAAGTTCACATTTCTCCTGTACAGTGGAGGGAGCTTGATAGGATTATATTTAGCTGTATCAGTAGGATTTTAATCCAATAATCCTGTTGAGAGGGAGTTCTTCCAGCAAGGAGACCTAATGCACCTGTTTCACCTGCCACTTCACTTACACACCTTTGCAGTCTGTTTTCTCAGAACTCTGTATTAGTTTTGGTATTGTGAAAAAAATAGAAAACAGCAATGCATCAATTCTTGCACTAAATTGTAAACATGAAGGATATAAAACATTCACATTGTACAGAATGCCAATTCTTTCTACCTGCTGCTGGGATGTAGTGAATGAATTCCTTATTTTGCTTTGTTTATATGTGTGGCTCTTGTTTTCCTTACTAAAAATCTCTTTATCTCAACCCACAAGTTTTCTCATTTTCAGCTTTTGTTGGATGCTCTCCCCATCCCGTGGAGGATGGGGGGGTTGAGGCATGGAGTGAGCAGTTGCATGGGGCCAAGATGCTTCCTGAGGATAACCCCTTGGCACAATTCCTTTACCACATAAGAATTTTTTAGGAAGGAAGGAAGGCAGGCATACACACATTAAGATCAGTATGCTCCAAGTTGAACTTTCTTTTCCAGAATTTCTTGCTAGTATGTTGTATTTTCCTCTGTTAGAGAATGAAATAAATATACTTAAAGCCATAAGCCTGTCTTTCAAAAGGACAGAGCCTACTCGTGGGAGGAGGAAGGGACCTCCATAGCTGTGAGGCTTCTTTCTGTTCCCTTGTCAAGTCAGTGGGTGATAGCTGCTGGTCCCTCCATTGCAGGCTTTCTATCAAGGCCCTCTTCTCAGTTTCCTTTTGAGAGTCTTTTTGTTGCCTGGGATGATTCTTGCACTTTTAATTTTTTTTTAAAATAACTTGTGTATTGGATGCAATACCATTCTATAGCCTAAATTTGGAAAAAGAAAGTTTATTTAACTCAGGGTGAGTGCAGGCCCTCTCTTTTTTCAGACCTATTTTGGATTGCTGGCTATGCAAGCCCGTTCAGCTGGACCATGACATGTTCAAATGTGGTCCCCTGTGACTAGCTGTTGAGATTGATGGCTCAGTTAAAGCAGCAACTACAATTGGTCCTTAGCAGATGCTGTCTCTGTAAGCTTCTCCCCTGACCCTTGGCTGCCAGCTTGACTCATACACTTAATGTATGTAGGTTTTATGTCTTTCTATTGTATGTCTTTAATGCATAATCCCCAAAATGTATTCTATTTCCAGTCCTCACCTTAACCTTAAGCAATGTTGATCATGTCTCATTAATTTTTTTTGGCAGATAACTGTTCAGTTAGCTTGTAAATGCTTGGTCTCCAGCACATCATTACTGAAAACAAAACATGCATTCACCATTCAGGGTAGTTAAATAGTCAGTGCTTGAGGGATTTTGTCAAAGAAAGTGTACTGTCACATTTGATTTCCTCTCACAGAAAAACGTTCATTAATTCAGTGTAAAGCACAGACATCTCTCAGAGTCTTGTTTGGATTTTTATTTAGCAGTAGGGCAATTGAATCAAGACTCCATCCACCTCTGCAAATGTGTGTTGTGATTACATGGTCTCCAGCCTGTCAGAAGCTTATGAAACATTTTCTAATCAGGGAAAGGCAACTCAAGCAATTGTCTCTCTTTCAGCTCTGGTACCACACAGCTCCTGTGTTATCTGACACTTTGTTTATATCATAAGAAAGCCTGATATAGAGAATATGTAAAAGTAACACACTCCATTTTTTTTTAAGGTCCCTTCCATGTCATGCAATTCTATTTTGCATCCTTCATCATATTTTTCTTATCTTCTTAATATAAAAAGCCAGTGTCTCACTTCTGGTCCTTGACAGGCTGATGTTGATATGCTGAGAGCTATGTTTATAGATGTACACATCACAAATGAAATATGATGTGTATGCTCACCATTGCCCCAGCTACAGGAAACTTCTTGTCATTCCTCTCTGCTTGTAGCCTTGCTGTCTGCAAATCTAGTTGGAAGTTGCCTAGACGGCTCTGCATTTCTGTCTTATGAAATATCTGAGCTGTCTTTTCCTCTTAGGTTGTATTTGTGTGTGCACAGTTGTCATGAAACTTGTCCAAGAGCAACAGCCTGAGTCCTGAGCCCTTTATTTATTTGCAGAAGAGAATATACATTATCAAGGATAAGGAAATTTTAAAGGTCTATGAAATGGAAATCACAGTGGCCACCTTTGAAAGGATGGAAGGGGCGAAAAAAACAACCAAGGAAAATACACTTAACCACTTTTCTCTTTGCAGAAATAGCCCAGTATAAGTTATCTATGTGTAGCGCCTAGAAGATTACAAGGTAATGAGCCACAGCTGGCATTAATAAATCACAACAAATCATGTGAAATTACCCTCCTTTTCTCCATCCAGGGAATTTTCTGAACGGGACAAAGTCAATGTGATATATTTTAATTTTGGTAATACCTTGGTAAGTGCAATGATACAGTCTACATACAACATCTGCAAAGTGGGAATATAATATATATTGAATTTTCATTTTCTGGTTTGCAAAACAGAAAAGTTGGCAGTGGCTCCTATGGATTTTAGAAACTGGTTAAAGGTATTAGAATAGTATTCTTATTTCCATTTACCTTATTGAAATAAATGTGAAAATTCATTAAGTCCAGCCAGTCCACAGCTGAAGGAAAGCATTCCCACAGTGTAAGTTTTCTTCAATAACCATGAGCACATATGACTGAAAAAACCCCACTGCAATTGGACACTTTATTAAATTATTCTCCAGTGTGCATTTCTGACCTCATTCTGCACTGTGGTACTTTTATACTACAGAAATGAATCTACCTCTTCCTAATGAGATTCACCAGAGGGAATGGGTATGGATTCAAGCTTATTGCACCTAGAAAATTGTAAGACATAGTTTCAAGGTCTGATTTTTTTAAATGAACATTAAATGAACATTAAATAATACTTCTCATAACTAAAAATGGCTGAGTCTAAACCTAGATGATTATTTCTAATAAATTGTAATAAATTGTAGTGATTCTGAATTCAATCCTGCTTCCATGGGTAGTGTTCTGTAAGGTCAATGAAGTCATCACAATAGCATGACTATGAATATGACTAAAACCACCTGCATCCCCAGCACACCTCAGAAAAGCTCTGCTTGTTGGGAGAATGTGTTCTGAACTGCTGTACTTCATACAAATGATACAACTGTGAAGTCTAGAATACAAATAAAAACAGCAGAGGGAGGCATGTGAATAGGGACAGGAGAAAAAATGTGGGCTTGAGACCTGAAAGCAAATGAGATGAAAAGAGAGAGCCTGAGGTGCAGTGGGACAGTGAAAGGCACGGCTGCACAAGTGGGAGGTGGGAGAATGACTGCTGGTAGGTACCCAGCCTGTGAACCTCTGAGAAACCAGCCCATTGCTAGCATTAATAAAAAAGTGGGGACAGGCAATTTTGAATTTCCTGGAATTCCAAGGAGTGGGGATAACTGGGTTTGGGTTTTTTTATCTCTTTGTCCTGTTTCAGGTGAAACACTCTCAGCTCAGAGAATTTTTACTTTATTTACTTCCAGGTAGCACCAGCTACTGACCACTGATTCAGATATTGGGTAATGCTGTGACAGGTCTTAAACACCTTTTATTTCTGGTAAATCCATGGTTTTCTCTGATACTGCAAAAATGGCTAGGCAAGCCATAGGATTGTTAATACCACTATTCATATACATACAAAAAATATAGAAAGAAAATACTGCTTTTAACCAATTTTAAACTGAAAAATTCTAAAATGCTACTGATAAAATCCAAACCAAATCTAGGTGAAATTGCCCCTAAATACTCTCTCCATCAGGTACAATTTTTGTGTCTACTAAAAGCAGCCATCAGCCTATTGATGATGGAGAGAGAGTGCCTCTTACTAAACCTATCTGCAGTGTGGCCCTATGTGGCAAAAACTAAAAACAAAGCAAAATACTTCCAGGTACTCCATCCCTGCTAGCGCAAACACTTGTGAAAAATAATGTAATCAAGTTGTAGCTAAGTTATTTTTGTCCCCAGAAGTCCAAGTTTTTTCTTGAGAAAGAGAGAAAGTTCTCACATACGTGTTTTTTTCTATCTCTGCAAATCATGTACTGCTGCAAACATTAGTTGTGATAGCAGCCTGTGAGGATGGTGATGGGTTGTGAAAATGCCTTGCCTTCTTAAGCTATCTTAATCTAAAGCTCAGAGGCATGAAGTTTTTTCCTTCTATTCCTGTATTTGCAGAGACCTTAAGTGAAAAGCAGTCTCAGAAATATTTTTTCCCAAAAATATATTCTTAGAGTGTTATTCAGGGTTTGGTGAGGGGAATTTTTTCCCTTTGCTAAGTTGGTATCTTATTGTCACAGTGTTTGTATTTTCTCATTTCCTCAATGTCAGGACTGTCCCAGCTTGCTCAGAATTATTCAAGAATATTTGTCTGCATTAATGAAGATGTGCTTTACATCTGGGCCCTCCCTTTGTGTTTGAATTATGCAACAAATTGTCTCTCTGTTAAATTTCCACATTTCTTTCAGTGTTTTC
>NW_027636343.1:0-26862 GCF_903797595.1 Erithacus rubecula
GGCACCACGTGCGTTCCCTGCTCTCTGTATCCGCAGCTCCTTCGCCCCCAGACCATCGCCCCCCGCATCCTGCAGGTGCCCGGGGAAGGGGAGCTCGCCCCAAATATCCTGGGTGTTTTTTTTGAAGGGATATTTGGAGCTCACACGAAATATATTTGGGGCTCCCTGTTTCGTTCTTTCTGCCGGTGCGGGCGGCGCGATGTTTGGAGCTTGCAGTGCTCCCGAGCCGAGCCGCAGATGCCCCTCGGGGGGACATCAGGGGGTCCCCGGGAGGTGTTTTTGGGGGTCCCGGTGGCGGTGGCGGCAGAGCAATGGCCGAGCACCGCAGCCGCTCTCGCAGGTGTCCCCTGGGCTCTGCGGCGCCGTGGGGACAGAGCCCGGGGCGGGGCTGGGTCCCTGCTGCCAGCAGGGCACTGACCAGTCTCCAAACGCTCCTGGAGCTCTGGCAGCCTCAGGGCTGAGCCCATCCCTGGGGGTCCTGGGCAGTGCCCTGCACCCTCTGCAGGGAGAACCTTGCCCTAAAATCCAACCTAAATCCCTCCTGGCACAGCTCCAGCCGCTTCTTGGGTGCTGTCCCTGTGCCAGGGTACAGACCCTGGGGCTGTTCCTACATTATTCATAAAATGTTATCATTTGTGAATTATTCAATTATTATTCTTACTCTTACTCACCTTGCTCTTTCTATTTTTTTTCTTCTTTTCTTCTAATATGTACTTTAAAGTATCTAATATTATTCTATACTTATTTTTTTCCTGTTCTTCAGGCAGCAGGATCAGCCCAGCCCCAGAGCTGCGCTGCTGCTGCAGTGCTGTGTGCGCTGCTCTGGCTCTTTGGCTGCACAGCCCCGTGCAGCTGCTGCCACAGGGATGTGTCAGGAGCAGCACAGAGCTGCTGCTGCCTCAGCTGGGGCTGCACCGGGGAAACCCCTCCTGAGCACAGGGTGCTCAGGGCAGGCAGGGCTGCTGAGAACACACCCGGCCTGGCTCCAGGGAATCAGCCCTGAGAGGATTTCAGAAGGAATTTTTCCTGGTAGGGTGGGCAGGCCCTGGCACAGAGTGCCCAGAGAATTCATGTCACCGGGAAATTATTATGTATCAATATATTGTATATTCATGTATTTGTATCATGTTCTGTAATATTATTACAAAATATGTAATAAAAACAAATTTGCTAGGTTTTTTTCATTCAATTTTATTTTAATTTCTGTATTCTTAAATTATACTTCTTTTTATAATTCTCTTTGTTTCTAGCTATTCTTCTTAGCTATTCTAACTACTTGTTATATGCTACTGTATCTATTCTTCTCTGCTTCTTCTATGTGTTTCTAAATACTTATTCCTATTCTTATTTCTATTCCTATTCCTATTCCTAATCCTATTCCTAATCTTCTTTGAATTCTTTAAATTATGACTATTCTTATATGCATTTTGAAATTATTCTTGGTCTTCTCCCCTTTCTTAGTCTTCATCTTCATTGTCTTCATCACTATCTGCTTTGTCGTCATCATCTTCATTTTTATCTTCTTCTTCATTATCTTGGTCGTCATCTGCCTTGTCGTAATTTTTGTCTACATATTTTTCATTGTCTACATCTTCCTTTTCTTCTCCATCCCCCTGCGCTGACCGGAGCAGCTGCTGCTGCGGCACCAGAGGAGTGGGACCGGTGGGAGCGGGGCCATCCCGTTCCAGCCCCAGCCTGGGGGAGCCGATCCGGGCAGGGAAAGCACAGCCAGAGACTCCATGCGAGCTGCTTGGTGTGCCTGCACAGGAGGGCAGAGCCACAGGGGCACCAGGGCTGAGCCTCCTGCTGCACGGAGCTGCTCCTCATCTCCCTCAGTCCTCGGGCCGTGGCCTCAGGCAGGGACAGCGGAACAGCCCCCGCAGCGCCCGCAGCGCCCGCCTGGAGCGGGAGGGACGTTTCCTGGGGGCACACGGCTGCCCATGGAGGGCCTGGGCGGGAGAAGCCGCGTGTCCCACGGGGGCTTGGCCCTGCAGGGAGGCAGACAAGGCACAGAGCAGCCCTGGGCTGCACGGCTCCGCTTGCTGCTCCTCAACCCAGGCCTCTCGAGGGACAGGCACTGGGAGCCCCTCTGCCACACAATCTCTCTGTTGGTTCTCTGCTTTGTTTTCTTCTGGTGGCAGCTCCAGGACGCTCACCTCGTCCCACTCATCCTCCTCTGGGGTCAAGGGCTTGGAACAGATGCCATGGTCACTGTCATCTTCACTGTGCTCCCACATATGCTCATTGTCATCTTGACTGTCCTCCTCCCTGACATCACTGTCATCGCTGTCCCATCGGGCTCTTTCTTGGCTATCACTGTCTTCCCATTCGTTCATCTCTTGGTATATCTCACCATCCTCTTCCCACTGGTACAGCTCCTGGACTCTGAAACTTTCTCTGTGTTTGTGCAGCTCTTCATGTGTCTCATGGGTGTATTGGGCAACCTCTTCAACTCGCACACACACCTGGCATTGGTACAGCTCTTGGCTCCTCCTGGCTTCCCACCAGCAAATTTTTTGGACCGTCAGCACGTGCTGTTCATAGGCCTCTGTGACTGTCACATCTTGCCACTGGGAAAGCTCCTCTTTGCTATGGCCTTCCCATGGGAAAAGCTCCTCATCATCATGGCCTTCCCAGCAGCTAAGCTCACGGTCCATTTTGGAAAATGATCTCTCCTCCTCGTCAGTTTGTGATGAGTGGGCAGGTCCTGCCCACTGCCCGTGACCACTGCCCACTGGGGCCTTCCAGTCAGCTGGGCAAGGGACTGGCAGACCTGGAGTTGGAGTAGCCTTTGTCCTTGTCAGTGTCACTGTCTGTCGCTATTGGCGTCCAGCGCAGATGGGTCCTGGGAGCTGCTTCCTGCTCAGAGACCGGCGCTCCTGGGACTGAGCACTCCAGGGCTCTGTGCCCTTTAAATACCCTGAGTTAAGGGTGGGGCTCCCTGATGTCACAATGGTCTCTGGCCACCACCATGTCCCACATCACAAAGGGCCATGACACGAAGCGCCCCTATCACCAAGGGCCACACCCGGCATCCCAGGAGCAGTGGAGCAGCCAGGAACTGTCTGAGAGCAGCCCCGGACTCGTGGCCTTGTGGCCCCTGCTGTGCCCAGAGCCATGAGAGGCTTTGGCCACGCTGGTACACGCCAGCCCCAGCCCCAGGCTGCAGAGCCCTGGGTGTGCAGCTGCGCTGGCCAGGCATGAGCAATTGGCCCCAGGGCCGTGCCAGGGCCTTGTGGGCAGCGGCTCCGCGTGCGGTGGGAGGCCGGGGAGCAGGGCTGTCCCTCAGGGCTCTGCCGGGCCCAGGGCTCGTCCCTGCCTTCAGCAGTGCCAGCCAGGGGCAGCGAGCGCAGCCCGGGCGCCTTTGCCGGGCACAGGGAGCTGAGCGGGGCAGGGGCACCAGGCGAGGCCGGGGCCGTGCACGGGCACCCCAAGAGCTGCACGAGGGGCGCGGCGAGAGCCTCCTGCGCCTCCTCGAGCCCAGGGGCGGCTGCTGTGCCCGGCCCAGGCCAATGGCCGAGCACCGCAGCCGCTCTCGCAGGTGTCCCCTGGGCTCTGCAGCGCCGCAGGGACAGAGCCCGTGGCTGGGGCTGGGTCCCTGCTGCCAGCAGGGCGCTGCCCAGGCTCCAAACGCTCCTGCAGCTCTGGCAACCTTGGGGCCGAGCCCATCCCTGGTGAGCCTGGACAGTGCCCTGCACCCTCTGCAAGGAGACCCTTGCCCAAAAATCCAACCTAAATCCCTCCTGGGCCAGCTCCAGCCGCTCCTGGGGTTCTGTTCCTGTGCCAGGACACAGACACTAGGGCTCGCTCTATATTATTAAAAAAATTTTATAATTTGTGTCTTCTGAAATTATTATTATTACGCTTACTCTCCTTGTCCTTACTACTATTTTTCCTCTCATCTTCTTCTCTGTACTTTAATGGTCCTACTATTATTCTATCTCTATGCCCAGGACAGGAGGGCAGTGCCACAGGGGCACCAGGGCTGAGCCTCCTGCTGCACGGAGCTGCTCCTCATCTCCCTCAGTGCTCGGGCCGTGGCCTCAGGCAGGGACAGCGGAACAGCCCCCGCAGCGCCCGCAGCGCCCGCCTGGAGCGGGAGGGACGTTTCCTGGGGGCACACGGCTGCCCATGGAGGGCCTAGGCGGGAGAAGCCACGTGTCCCACGGGGGCTTGGCCCTGCAGGGAGGCAGACGTGGCACGGAGCGGCCCTGGGCTGCACGGCTCTGCTTGCTGCTCCTCAGCCCAGGCCTCTCGAGGGACCGGCACTGGTAGCCCCTCAGACACAAAATCTCTCCATTGGGCCTTTCTGTTCCCTCTCCCATCTTCTGTATCTCCATCCCATATTTTCTCTCCAGTTGCTATTTCCATATTCCCTGTTGTGAGAGTCCGTCCGAGCCTCTCGTCTGTTTCTGCCCAACGACCCTCGCCTGAGGCCTGCGCTGGCCAGGGATGGGAGGAACGCCAAGGGACTGTTCCGCAGGTGATGCCTACCAGAACTGGTTTATCATGACAACTAGTCACGGGGCGCTGACTGAACAAAGCTCCCACAGATTTAAGAACAATGGACTGGTCCGGTATGGGCTCCCCAGTGTGTGTTGATAACAACAAAGATGGTTTGGTGTGCCTTGAAATGTCCTGTTTCCACCTGTTTCTCAGGGTAACGAGCTCCACATACAATAGTCCATAAATTTTCCCACCTTTTGGCCAGAAGCCACTCGCTTTGGGAAAGGACTATAAAAGTGACTTTCTCAGAGGAGACCCCTGAGATCTCCCCAGACGGCAACAGACATCTATTGGCTGCTCCACGAGGATTCATCTGCCTGTCTTGGTAGCTATAATCCTGACCCCCCTTTCTCCCTCTCTCTCTTTCTCTCTCGCTCTCTCTCTGTCCCACTATCACATTTTGGTTGGCACTAAATAAAGTGCATTTCTGCAAAAGCAAACAGATTTTGTCCCCTGCTGTGTCTTTTGCATTCTGAGATCCCTAAAACAACCAGTCATTACTCCTGCTCGGGTTGGGCGGATCGTGACACATCTCAACAGCACACAGCCAGCAGTATCAGATGAATCAAGATGCCATTATCCGCACCCATAACATTTTGGCTAGAATGTCAAAGGGTGCTCAGTAAAACACACTCTCCCTTCAACTGCCCCAGTTTGTTTGTGGGCAAGTCTGACAGACAATAGAAATTGATTGTAGGCTATTGTGCCTTGAATGAAGGGACTCCACTGTGGGAGCTAAGACAGAGTACTGTGGATTTAATTAGCATTAGCAGCTTGATAACCAAGATGCCTTGGCAAGAGCAAACAGAGCTTTGAAGACTCCATGAAGATTGGATCAAGACTCGTGACAGGAAAGAAGAATGAAGTAAATAGAAATGTTGCAAATGTGTAAGCTTGTTTGTGTGATGTTTAACCAAACCAATGTGGTAAAAAATTACTAGCTTTCCAAAAAATGGTATATGAGCATATGTAGCTGAGAGTAAATTTGGATTCTGATCAGCAGTAAGTAGACCCCCTCTCTCTCCCAGTCGTTGATTCTCCAGTGCTGAGCGCTGCCGTGCTGGACACGCTGGATCTCCAGGAGGAGCTGGAGCCCAAGGCAGCAAAGTGGCACCATTGACATTGCCAAGGCATTTTTCTCCATTCCTTTGGCAGCAGAGTGCAGGCCTCAGTTTGCTTTCACCTGGGGGGACGTGCAGTACACCTGGAACCGACTGGCCCAGGGGTGGAAACACAGCCCCACCATCTGCCACGGGCTGATCCAGGCTGCACTGGAAAAGGGTAAAGCTCCAAAACATCTGCAATACATCAATAACATCATTGTGTGGATAAACACAGCAATAAAAGTATTTGAGAAAGGAGAGAGGATCATCCAGATTTTGCTGGAAAGAGGTTTCGCCATCGAGAAGAGCAAAGTCAAGGGACCTGCCTGAGAGATCCAGTTCCTGGGAGTAGAGTGGCAAGATGGACAGAGCCAGATCCCCACTGAAATGAGCAATGAGATCATCACAGTGTCTCCACCAAGCAGCAAGAAGGAAACACAAGCTTTCCCAGGGGCCATAGGTTTTAAAAAATGCATTCCTGAGTGCAGCCACATTGTGAGCCCTCTCTACCTGCTCACCCTAAGAAGAACAACTCCAGCTGTGGCCCTGAAGAGCAACAAACCTTCACCCAGACCAAGCAGAAAATCGCTCATGCTGTGCCCTTGACCCAGCCAGGACAGGACCAGAAGTGAGGAATGTGCTTTACTCTGCAGCCAAGAACAATGGCTTGTCCTGGAGCCTTTAGCAGAAGGTGCCTGGGGAGACTCGAGGCCGAGCACTAGAATTCTAGAGCCAAAGTTACAGAAAGTTTCAAGCAAACTACGCTCATAAAAGAAACCAAAAACTCACCAAAATCTTATCTGCCCATAATAAGGAAGTTCAAGCCACCTCAATAGAAATTATCACAAAAGCACAACTCCTCCTGACACCCTGAGTCCCGGTGCTGGGGTGGGTGTTTAAAGAAAAGGCTCCTCTACCCACCACGCCACCCACACCACATGGAGCCCATGGATTGCTCTCATCACACAGCATGGCCGGATTAGAAACACAAATCACCCTGAAATTTTAAAAACAGTTAAAATCAGACACAGGAGAAAAACTTTAGTCTCACTAACAAAAAGGAGCAGAAACAAGTAACCCAGGCTAAAAAGCTCCACCACACAACCACCTACCAGCACAAGAAACACGCTGTGCTCTTGTCACTGACAGTTTCTGTCTCATGGTTGAGATGAACCAGAAGTGGAAAGTGGCCACAGGGAGCCCCATATGACGAGTCACACAAACTACTGAAGGACAACGTGAATCAAGTGCACTTGCTGAACTCAAAGCCATTCAGCTGGCCCTGGACACTGCTGAAATACAGAACTGGCCAAAGCTCTACCTTTGTAATGAATCATATATAGTGACCAATGCTCTGTGGAGTGAGCTAGAAATATAAAAAAAGGCCAGCTAGCAACATAAAGGAAAACCAATTGAGGCTGCTGATGAGTGGAAAAATATTCAGTCACTCAGACAAACTCTCTGTAAAAGTCCATCATGTAGACAGCCACGTCCCCAGAAGTCAGGCTAATAAAGAACACTAAAACAAGGAGCAAGTAGATCAAGCTGCAAAAATAGAGATGTCACAAATAAATTTAAATTACTAACATAAGCGAGAGTTGTTCCTAGCTCAATAGGCCCATACTGCCTCAAGCCATCAATGCAAAAATGCCACCTATAAGTACGCACAAAAGTGAAAAGCAGCTTTAACTATAAATTGCATTTCTCAAGTTATCCATAACTGTAAGACATGTGTTAAAATCAAGCAAGTCAATACCATAAAGCCTCTCTTATATGGGGGGCAGTATTCCAAATATAAGTATAAAGAAGCCCAGCAAATGAACTACATCACACTGGCTCAAAACCCCCAAGGCAAGTGCTACGTGATCACAATTGTAGAAGCCACCTCTAGATCATTAGAAATCCACCCTGTGCCTCACACTACTACTCAAAACACCGTCTGAAGCCCAAAAAAGCAAGTCCTATAAAGACACAGCACCCCTGAGAGAATCGTCAGACAACAGGACCCATTTCAAGAACAGCCTTAGAAACACCTCAGCCAAAAACCAGGATATTGAATAACTAGATCATATCCCTTATCACACACCAGCTGCCAGGAAAGCTAAACTGTACAACAGGCTACTTAAAATTACCCTAAAGGCACTTGGCAGGGAAACATTCAAAAATTGAGAAATGAACTTAACAAAAGCCACCTAAACAGTCAATACCTGAGAGTCCATCACTCAAGCAAGTCCTGACCAGTCTGAAGCCTTGCACACTCTGGATGGGGATCAAGTTCCTGTAGGACACATAAAAGGTATTTTAAGACTGTTTAGATTAGGCCCACCTCAAGCAAAGGCAAACCAATCTGTACAATTGTTTTTGCTGAAAAACCTAGTTACACTTATTAGGTAATGCAGAAAGATAAATCCATTGAGTACCACAGAAAAACCTTATCTTAAGCGAGAACTGTCTGGAAAGTTTCACTATGGATAAAAATATATAGCAGAGGTAAAAGAAGGTAATTAATTAAGGTAGGATGCAGATGGTAATAGTATAAGGTGTAGATCATGTCTTAAGTTGGAATGCAAGATGCAAGCAGAAGTATACATTTAATCAGCATCTGCTGTACCAGGTGGAGCAGGGCTCCTTATCTCTTCAATGACCCATCCCTCACAACTCCCCCCCACAAGGAGTTATACCTTATGGGAGATGCCCCACCCAAGGAGAAAAGCCAAGGATTTCCTACCGAAATAAAATCTGAAATTTGAAGCATCAGAGCAACCTTTCCCAGTAAATTCACAAAAGAAGACCAGGCCTATCTTCATCACCATTAGATGTTAAAAAAGTAACTACACCCTTCTGCAAAATCATTGCTCCAACAAAACCACATCTGTCCCTTCAAGAATACTACAGGTACCATTATTCAGACTGTAACCAACACCCTGAACAACAGGGTTACAGGTTACATTCTGACCTTGCCTGTGTTTTGGTCTTTATATTACTATATTTTATTTTCATTTTCCCAGTGAAAATCTGCTATTCTAAATCCCTTATCTTTGCCAGGCAGCTCCTCAATTTCCAAGTCATATTAATTTAGAGGGAGGGAGTTTACATTTTCCGTTTCAAGAGAAGCTCCAGAGCTCCTTAGCAGACACCTGTCTGTCAAACCAAGACAGTGCCCTGCTGCAGCTCCATTCCCATGGCAGGATCCGCGCTGGATGATCCCCAGGGACCCCCGGTGGGCAGAGTCCACCTGAGCCCTGGTGCTGCTGATCCGTGTTGGAAAGACACCTGGCTGGGGGCTCCACTCCCTCCCCGTGGCCTGAATTTTCTCTGCATTTCTCTTTGTCCTTCCCAAACACCCAAAACCAGGGTAAAAATAGAAATGTGAAATAACGACCTGCTGGGGACACGGGAGGATCTTCCAGCGGATGCGGGGGACGCTCGGTTCCAGGGATTTGAGGGGTCCTGGGAGGGACCTGGGGGGGTTGCTCAGGGCTTTGGGAACCCTAGTTCCAGCGGCTCTGGCTGCGCTGGGAGCGGAGGAGGAGCGGGAAGAGACGGAAGAGAAGCAGCGGGAGGAAGAGGAGGAGTGATCTTGGAACCACGCCCTTCTGCCGCCTGGTCTTTGAGGCTGCAGCTTCCCCGAGTCCAGCACCATCGCCCCCCAAAAACCCGCAGGTGAGTGGGGAGGGGAAGCTCGCCCCAAATCCATCATGGGGGGCTCCGGGAGGGTTTTATTTTGCGGTTCAAGGGATGTTTGGATCTTGCAGGAGCCTAAAGCCGAGCCAGAAATTTCCCTGGCCGGATCTTGGCCGTTCCCATATTGCGATCGCCCGGTATCGGCGGGGACGGGGCGATATCGGCTCTGGGGATCCCCGGCAGAGCCGGGGTGGAAGGCGGGAGCCCCGGAGCGGGGAGAGCGCAGAGGGGCGATCCCGGAGCCGGGGGACCCCCGGCAGCCTGGAGGGGTGCGGGAGGTTGGTGCTGAGCGGGCTCCGGGCCCCCAAGGCTGAAAGGGGCGCTGACTGCTCCAGCTGCCCTTGGGCAGCGCCACCATCAAACCCAACGCGCTCAGCCCTTGTTTTCATCCCCAAACAAAGATTTCCCAAACATTGGCACCAAGGAGGAGGCTGTGAGGACGAGGTCGATGCCCGGGAGCCGCAGGCAGGTGAGGAGGAAGTCAGTGCCCCTTTCCCCCTGTGTCCTGCTCCATCTCCCAGCCCAGCACGGCCCCGGTGCAGCACAGCCCTGGGGGGATCTCCTTGCCTTTCCCTCTGGCATGAAGGCAAATCCCATCCTGTCCTTGTCCTTCCTCCCCCAGACAAGGAGCTGAGCATGGACAGCAGGGAGGACAAATCCCCGTGGCACAGCCTGGGGCAAGAGGCCGTTTGCAGCGGCTCCACGGCGCAGGAATGCAACGGGGAGGAAAAGCCCCGCAGATCCCTCAGCAGGAGGGGCTGCAAACGCACAGCCAGGGGATCCCAGCAGGAAAGAGCCAGCCCGGGCCGGGGAGGCGGCCGGAGCTCGGAGCTGGGGCTGCGTGAGCAGCTTCACCATGGGGAGAACCCCACAAGTGCTCGGAATGTGGGAAGGGCTTCAGGTGGAGATCTGACCTGATCAGACACCGAAGAATCCACACAGGGGAACGGCCCTACAAGTGTGGGGAGTGTGGGAAGAGATTCAGCGACAGCTCAAACCTGACTGTGCATCAGAGGCGCCACACTGGGGAGAGGCCCTACGAGTGTGATAAATGCAGGAAGAGGTTTGAGAGCAGCTCCAGCCTTCTGCAGCACTATCGCACTCACAGGGATGAGAGGCCCTTCTCCTGTCCCAACTGCGGGAAGGCCTTCAAGAAAAACTCCCACCTCATCAGGCACCAGCGCATCCACACTGGGTAGAGACCCTACAAGTGTGTCGAGTGTGGGAAAAGCTTCTCCAGAAGATTTACCTTGACCCAACACCGACGGAGTCTCCACTGAGAGAAGCCCTGTGAGTGCCCTGAGTGCAGGAAAAGCTTCATGCTGGCTCCTTGTGGCCTGGATATTCTTTGCATTTCTCTTTGTATTTCCCAGACACCCAGTACTGGGGTAAAAATGAAGACATTGAAGTAAGACATGCCTGCAGACACAGGGGGATCTTCCAGAGGATGTGGGGGACCCTGCATTCCAGGAACTTCAGGTTTCCTTGGGGGTTGCTCAGGGCTTTGGGCACCCCAGGCCCAGCTGCTCTGGCTGCACTGGGAGATGCTGATGGAGGTTCTGGGGCAGCTGATCAAGGACCCCCTGCCCTGACACCCTCCCCGTTTCCCCCTGACCCAGCTCCTGCTGTCCCCTGTCCAGGATCCTCCTCTCCCTGTTGTCACTGCCCTTGCCCCCAGCCCATTCCTGTCTCACACCACTCCTGCCCCCGTCCCAGTTCAAATCCCGTTCCCAGTATCATTCCCTGTCCTGTATTCTCTACCTGGTAACCGTTCACATATTCCCAGTCCCATATTTCCTGTCCTGTTCCCCTTCTTGTATTCCTGATCCCAGTCCCATTCTCATATTTCCATTTCTGTATTTCCAGTCCCCTTCCCATATTCCCATTCCCAATCCTGTTGCCCTATCCCCATGTCTGTTCCCTGTCCCATATTCTAAATCCCCATTCCATCTTTTCTGCCCAATGTCTATTTCCATATTTCCTGTTCTGTTCCCATATTCCCATTCCCTGTTGCTGTTGTCAATCCAGTTCTGAAGTCCCTTTCCCAGTCCCCTCTCTCTGTCCCTGTCCCCATTCCTGGTTGTTGGAGTGGAACAGAGAAGTCTCTCTGACCCCCTCCAAAAGCAAACATTATGCAAGAATTAAATTTAAAATATTTTGTGAGGTTAAAATACAGGAAACCACACAGACATTAAATAGAGGTCTAAGTTTTAGTATAAGGAATTAGAAATATTAAGTAGCATAGATATGAAGTAAAAGTATAAGTCTTAGTGTGAAGTATGTAGAAATATGTTTTAAATACCATAAAAAACAAAAGCTGTGGAATCTCCTATAAAATAGTGGCTGCATTGAGGCATTAAAAACTTCCTTCTAGACAAAATAAAATGCCATTAGGAATATTTTATATATTCTTCACATAGAACAGATAGGCCATATGCACAAGTTATATGTAGACTTTAGTATTATGGAATTGTAATAGGTTTGGGAGAAATGCTTCAGGTGCTTGCTTTTGTCTCATTGGGTAATTTGTCAATAAAAATCCGTGTATTGGAGCCAGAGCTCTCTCTCACTCCTCTCTCGTCGCTCTCTCTTTCTCCACCGCCACCATCCTCATCACCACTTCCAGCACACGAGAGAAGAAGAAGATGAAGAAGAAAAGAACAGAAGAAGAAAGGCCAGGGAGCATCTGCCTCTGGAGACTCTGCACCAGCCGCAGCTTCCACCTCTTGCAGCAGAGAGCTGCTCCTGCATCCATCGGGACTTTTTGGCAGAGAGATTGAACAGGGACTGGAGAGCCTTGGGCTCTTTGCCTTTGGAGCCTGACGTGCCTTGACAAGAAACAACTTTACAGCAGCCAGCAGCTGCTCTGCTCTGGGAAGATCTAAAGCCACAACCAATCCCCACAGCCGGTGCCAGTCCCGGTGCCGTTCCTGAGGGCGCCTCTGCCACGGGGGCCTGAGGGCTCCACAGCTCGGGCTGCCTGTGCCACACGAACCCTTCAGCCCTGCTGCTGTCCCTGGCCAGCTGCAGAGAGCACAAGGCTTTGGGCATTGCTCAGGGCCCCCAGCTGGCCACAGCAGCCCATCCTGCCAGCAGCCCTGGGCTCAGAGCCCTCCCTCCTGCTGGGGCCGTGCAGGGGCCACGGGCCTGCACCAGGCTCCTGTTCTGCCCCAGGAGCAAGGCTGCAGCTCCAGCCTTTGGGCCCTGGCCCGCAGCAGCCCAGGGCAGGCCCAGCTGCAGAGCTCCCAGCCCCGATGGGTTCCACTGCAGCACTGGTGAACACTGATCCCCATCCCAGATTCTCTCTGTGCTTGCTGCTTCGACATTCCCTGTCCTGTTCCCATATTCCCATCCCCAGTCCCATTCCCAGTCCTTGTCCTGCATTCCCTGTCTCATTCTTGGTGTCGATCCTGTAGTCCTGGTCCCTGTCACTTATTCCTGGTTCTCTTCCCACTTTAAGTCTTGTAGTCCAGGTCCCTGTCCCCAGTCTATGTCCCAAATTCCCAATCCTTGCCTCCTTCCCATTCCATTCCTACACACGGTCCCAGTCTCAGTCCCATTCCATTATTCCCATATCCATTTCTGGTCTCTGTACATATCCCCTGTGCCTGTCCCTCTTTCTGGTCCCATACTGAATCCCTGTTCCCACTCCGGGTCCCAGTCCCTCATTCCAAGCCCCATTCTCAGTCGCAGTCTGCATTCCTGTTCCCATTCCGAGTCCCTGTCCCGTATTCCAGGACTTGGTCCCTAGTTGTGGTCCCTATCGCCATTCCAAGTCCACAATTCACGGTCCCGGTCCTCATTCGCTCCCTGGTCACAATCCCAGTCCCTGTCCCCATTCCCGCTCCCTGTTCCCTCTCACCGGACGCCGCCTCCATCGCTCCATTCCCCTCACGCCGCTCATGTGACCACGGCAACCCCGCGCTGCTCCCACCCACCAATCCCAGCGTGTGATCAGCCCTGGATTTGCATAACCACACCCACAGCTCTGACCCCACCCACCACCAGCCACAGCTGTTTTCAGGCACTTTTTGCTCCCAGTTCCCTCTCAGTGCACCCAGTAAAAGCGGCACTGGCAGGGAAAGAGCTCCCAGTTCCTTTCCGGCTCTCACAGCATCGCTTCCACCTGTCGCCCTGTCATTCCCAGTGCTTACAGTACCAGTCCCAGTGCCTTGAGTAGAGCATGTGCTTTGAAATTCCCAGCAGTAAAGATTGGCTGCTTTTGTGTGTCAGCGCCCAGCAGAGTTGGGCGAGGAGTGGGAGGAAGAGAAGCAATGAGAGGAGAAGGAAGGGCGTGTCAGAAGGGGGAGTGCTTTTACTGCAGGGCCATTCTCTCTCCCTGCCTCCCAGACCGGGATTTTCCATTTGCAAACCTTGGTCCCGTGGAGGAGGAGGGGCCTGTGAGGAAGAGGAAGATGCCCAACAGCTACTGGCAGGTGAGAAGGATGTCAGTGCCCCTTTCCCCCTGTCTCCTGCTCCATCTTGCTGCAGGACAAATTCATTGTTGACGCCCTTCTGCCGGGAACACACTGGGGGGATCTCCTTGCCCTTCCCTCTGGCATGGAGGCAAATCCCATCCTCTCCTTGTCCTTTGTCTCCGAGACAGGAAGCTGAGCACGGACACCAGGGATGACAAATCCCCGCATAAGAACCTCAGGGAAGAGGCCCTTTGCAGAGGCTCTATGGTGTAGGAATCCAAAAGGAAGGAAAAGCCCCAGAGATCTTGCAAGAGGAGAGGCTGCAAACACAGATCCCAGAAGGAAAGAGCCAGTCAGGGCAGGGAGGCAGCCGCAGCTCAGAGCTGGGGCTCCATGAACAGCTTCATGACAGGGAGAAGCCCCACAAGTGCCTGGAATGTGGGAAGAGATACAGAGCGAGATCAGACCTGATCCAACACTGGAGAATCCACACAGGGGAACGGCCCCACGAGTGTGGGGAGTGTGGGAAAAGATTCAGACTGAGCTCACACCTGACTGTGCACCAGAGGAGCCAAACTGGGGAGAGGCCCTACAAATGTCATAAAAGCAGGAAGAGGTTTCACAGCAGGTCTGATCTTCTCCTGCACGATCGCATTCATACAGAGCAGAGGCCCTACAAGTTGAGGAGTGTGGGAAAAGCTTCAGCCAGACCTCAGACCTTACTGATCACCAGAGGAGCCACACAGGGGAGAGACCCCATGAGTGTGATAAATGCTGGAAGAGATTTGATAGCAGCTCTGATCTTCTCAAGCACTATCACATCCACATGGATGAGCAGCTCTTCTGCAATGACTGTGGGAAGGGCTTCAACCACAAGTCCACCCTCATTATCTGCCAGAGCATCCACACTGGAGAGAGGCCCCATGAGTGTCCTGAGTGTGGGAAGAGCTTCTCAACCAGCTCTAACTTGACCCAGCACCACAGAGGCACCGAGGGAAGCCCTGCAAGTGCCCCAAATGTGAGAACTCCTTCATGTGCTGCTCCATCTCCATCCCCATGGCAGGATCTGTCCAGGATGATCCCCAGTGACCCCCGGTGGGCAGAGCCCCCCTGAGCCCTGGTGCTGCTGATCCGTGTTGGGATGACACCTGGCTGGGGGCTCCACATCCTCCTGGCTCCTCATGGACTGGATTTTCTTTCCATTTCTCTTTGTCCTTCCCAAACACCCAACACCAGGGTAAAAATAAATATGTTGAAAAAAGATGTGGCTGGACTTCCAGGGGATGTGGGGGACACTGGGTTTGATGGAATTGAGGGTTCCTGGGAGAGACTTGGGGGTTTCTCAGGGCTTTAGGCAGTCCAGGCTCAGTGGCTCCAGCTCCAGATTGAGTCCCTCAATCCTTCCAAGTGCTTCTAATGAATATGCATTCTCATTTAAAAGATGTATTTTATTCAATTTCTCTTTAGAGCAGAGGTGATTGCAGCATTCTGTTATTGATATTGATGCAGGGTCTCTCCTCAGGAGGCCTGGCCTGCTCAGAGAAGCTGTGCCTTGAGGTGTGACCCAATGTGGACATCCTTGCTGCACATTCCCCAGCCCCATCCTGTATCTCCTCACTCACCTGAGACCTGCTGTGCTTGAAGAATTGCCTGCACATAGCCAAAGAAGGGATTTTACCTTTTTTTTTGAGCAGTCTAAAACAGTTTTGATTGCTCCAAAGTTTCCCCATTGAAAACAGACACCCTCCTCAAATGTGTGCCAAGCCCAAGACTCCACCAAGAGCCCTGCAGAGCTGCCCTGGGCCAGCTGGGAGGGTGGATCATCATCCCAACTTGCCCTGGGCCATTGCAAGGGACTGTGGCCACGGACACTGCACTGGCCCCACTGCTGGGTTTGGGTGCCACGGCAATGCTCATCAGCCCAAGTTTCCTTGGACAGCACCCCAAGGCCCCGTTTCTGCAGTCAGGCTCCAGGGCCACTTGCATGCAGAGCTGTTGTGTCCTTGGCTGCCCTGGCACCCTCAGGACAAAGCGGTGCCGGGGCTGTTCCAGGGACAATGGCACTGACGCTCCTGGATGCGCTCAGGGGCCACGGCAGCAGCCACACAGACCCTTCCTCAGTTTGGTGCCAGACAGCCAAGGCCTGGAGCCATTGTGATGGCTGCTTGCCATGGAAACCTGCCCTGGGCCCCTTGCTCAGGGCTGGAGTCACTTCCCAGAGCCAGAGGGGATCCCTGGCTGGGGGCTTGTGCCGTGGCACCTGCCCTGTGCCGCACCGGCTGCTCAGGCACAGCGGGACCAGCAGCACAGCCCAGGGCCAGGGCCAAGGGCCAGCTCAGCCAGACAGAAAGGGCAGCTGGGCACTGTTTCCATGGCAGCCATATCTGGCACAGCACACCTGGGTCACCTGTGGTGGCATTTGCCATGGAAAGCCCTTGAGGGGCTGATGCCACGGCCGCTGGCACTGGGACACTGCTGGGCTCGGGTGCTGAGCACAGGGCTGAGCACACAGAGATGGTTTTGTTCCTGCTGAGCCTGCACAGAGCCAAGACTTTTCCTGCCACTCGTCCAGCCACACTGGGGAGGGGCTGGGGCTGCAGGGGAGCTTGGGATGGGACACAGCCAGGACAGGTGACCCCAACTGACCCCAGCATATCCCAGACCATGGCACAGCGTGCTCAGTGTATAAAGTGGGGAAAGGAGGCAGGAACTGAGGGGACATTTGGAGTGATGGTGTTGTCTTCCAAGGTAACAAGCAGGATGAGACTCATTTTCACCAGTGGGCAGGGTCAGCACCAAAGACACAGACACTAACTGAAGAAATTGTGTAATTTATATAACACAAAACTGCAAAGAATCACAGAAGGAGAAGCTCAGCAATGCACCCAGTCATCACTACCAGATTGCCCACAGTGATTTACAAAGATCCATCCCCAGTTATCCCCAGATTTTGCCATCCCCCAGGTGCACACATCAGCTGGGGGAAGCTGTCACAGCCAAGGGCTGCAGAGCCACTCCTGGACACTGGGAATTCCTGCAGGTGCCTCCAGCCACAGCTGAGGCTCCCAACCCTGCTGGGAGAGGGCCCAGCTCTGACAGTGCTGAATAAAGAATCTGACATCAATTCTAGTGCAGGAACATTGGTTTAACTCTCCTGTTGGGTTTCTCCCAAAGTCTGGCCAGGGCTCAAGGAGGAACTAAGGGAGTTGACTTTGACCAAATACCCCCAAACAAAGACAGATGGGATCTTGTTTGCTTTACAAATGAATGTTTCACCAATTCAGAGATACACAGATCATATTGCTAAAAATGCCTCATTAATGAGCAGGTAACAATATAACGTTTGGTTGGAAGGTTCATCCAGAGGTCAGCTTTGGCTCAGGGCCTTGTTCAGGCCTTGGTACTTCAATCAGTGCTTTGACCAAGGCATGAACTACAACCTTCATAACAATTCTTTTAATACTTGAGTCTTAGATTTAGGTGTGAGCCATAAAGGCATCGCCTCTTGTTCTTCAATTAAGTGCTGTTCAAGTTCATTACTCAGAGCTCTAAGTCACATTCCTTCTAAAACATGCCTAATTAGTTGTATTCTCTGTTATTTATCAAATCCCCACTTTTTCTTGAGACTGTGCCTGTTTTGAAACAAGTCTCAATACTCAATTTTCCAGCACAAAGTGTCACAACAACTCTTACACAGAATCATAACACACCAAGTGCTCACACTGCAATGATTGCAGTGACTGACACAAATGCATTTCACAGCAGCCTCCAGTTTGGCAGCCATGGAGCCAATCTCACCAAGAAGAATTTTATTCTTTCTGCCACTCTTCTACTGCTCTTTCCATCGAGGTGATTCCTGACTGTTGGACTTCAAACTCATCACTGACAGAAGTGCAGCATTCCTGTTCCAGCCTCCTCCTTGGCCAGCAAGCAGATAATCCAAAACCATGCGGTTCTGTAGAGCCCCATTTGTGTTTGTTGGAGCTCATAGGATGTCCTATTGGATATTTTCACAGAATCATTTTCTACTTCTTGCAACTCATTAATGTAAACTCCACAGGATGAGGCAGTGCACATGGGGCTCAGGGTGAACCAGAGTCTTTGGCTGTCTGAGACCAAAGGCACTCTTTAGGGGAAAAATGTTCTCTCAGCCCTAACTCTTTCTCACGGTTGTTGCTGAAGTACCCTCAAGGGAGGCACCAACATTGCCTGGAAACAGGACCCAAACCATCCTTTAGGAAGCCATTTACAGGCATTGTTTCTGCACATCCAGCAGGTCCCATTCCCAGTACCAAATGTCTGATTTCCCATTTCCCACTGTGGGCTGCTGATGGATCCAGGGCTCCTCCCTGTGCTCCTGTTGTGTCCCCAGTGCCTTTGGGCCAGAGGAGTTTCACAGTGCCCCTGCAGCTGGGAGTGCTGGAACACTGGCCCTGACCAGCTCCAGCACCCCGAGTTCTATGGACATTGGAGTGATGGTAAAGCACAGAAATCCTTTCACATTGTGGCCTCTAACAGGATTCAGTTTCTACTGAAGGAAAATTTTAGTGAATCCTGTCAAACTGATAACTGTATTCCTTTGTTCCACAGCACACTTTTCTGTGACTGTCCCTGTACTGAATCTGTTATGAGTCAGAGCCCACTGACAGAGGTGTGCCACCCCACAGGGAACCCCACTCCTCCCAACATCAGTTTTGAACATACCCAGCAATTAGCTACATTGAGTATTTTGGCTACTTCACTTTTTAAATTTTCATAATAATTTCATGACTAATCCTTGCTGAAACTCTAGAGGCATTTCTGGTGAACAAGATTCTGGCTGACTCTCAAGGTACAACTTACAGACATAAGCAGTACTTCAGGGACAAGGTTACTTATTCTTTTTCCTCAGTCTCATCCAGGTTAGGAGCAATAATTCCATTGTCCATGGAACTGGTGCCTTTTTAATTCCAGAATAATGTCCCCCAGGTTCTTTGCTGTTCAGCTTTCCTGCACTTTCTGTGGGTGACAAGGCTTGGTGGGTCCTTTCCCCTCCAGCTGGGGAGGTGCTGGGTCCCAGTCCCAGAGGGCACCCAGGCTCCTGGCTGGAATTCCTGTGGAAGTCCCTCAGTGCCACATCAGCCTTCACATGGAGGCCCATGGATCAGGGCATTTCCCAAAGAGATGTTGGGGCAAACAGGGAGATTTGGTCTGGCAGGATCTTTAATACAATATCCCATAACATCCACTTGTTCTCACGCAGACACTTGGCTGCAGGGACACATTTCCATGGCTCCTGCCCAGGTTTCAGGATTCAGACAGTGCTGTCTTTCCCCTGAGCTGTTCCTTCAGCTGGCCTGGCAGGGCCATTTGGCTTCTGCACGCACACTTTGCCTCCATTATCAGGGCTCCTGGATCCAAACGCTTTACCTCCACAAATAGTAGTGATTTGAGGTGGGTCTCCTTTTCTCACTACTGTTTTCAAAACTTAAATAATAATAATTGTGATACTGTGTCATAGGGCTAAATAATCCAATCTTGTTCACTATTGTTTAAATGGATTACTTTGATTTCTCCTTGACAATCTGCAGCAATTACTGTTCCTGTGACAGGAACACTTTGCAAGGCCAAGCTCCAGTGAGCAGTTCCCCAGCCAAAGTGTCCTGGAGGAATCAGAATTCCTCTTTCTGTACTGAGAACTCTCATTTACTTCTGATTAATCCTAATGAATTCCACTGCATCCAAATCCACCTCTGCAGCCTCTGGGGGGCCCTGTCAGGGGCCAGCACATGCAGAACAACTTCCCAGCAAGTCCAAATCGCACTGGCCATGGCTGCATTTGCAAACTGGTGCAGCCATGCACACCCAGGGGCTTTCCATTTCCCTGTGGGCCCATTGTTAAGGGTATGGAGCACATCTGAGAGATGGGTTTTCCATCATGAAAGGCTCCCATCTCTTCATTTTCTCAACTGTTTTTTTAACAAATATTTATCTGTTCAACCAATCCTGCGGTTTGTGGACCAGGGAAGGAATAGGATCATCCCAGGAATGCTGTGAGAAATACCCCAGAGCGGCCCAACCTGGGGCCCGGGCAAGGGATGGATTCAGGCAGGCAAATACATCCAGGGGCTGCCTGGGCTATGGCAGTGAGGCCCAGCCCTGTTTCATATCTTTCTGTTCTTCATTTGTATTTAGTCCTTTGTATTTATCCTCATGACCCTCACAATGGGATTAGATTTCACTTTCTTACAAGACAAAACCTTAGTTATTTTATTTCCACTAAACAACCATGTGTATTACCAGCTTAAATGACTTCTCTCTGACTTACTGTGCATCTTGCTCCTTTATAGCAAGATGCATCAAGCACCTCTGTTAAAGTACAGATGCCTCCCTGGAAAGAGGACAATCTTGCTATTTTCTGAAGAATCTTAACTTTGATGATGCACCAAATTTTACAAATCCAAGAGGAAAAAAGCCTACAGATCAGTTTTACAATTTCAAAAGCTGATTCCTCAACTCTTGCACACCAGTTTCCTTATTGGCAACGTTCAGCAGTGATACCAAACAAGCACAGAAAACAAATGGGAGAAGAAATGCAGACAGCCAGCAGGGGACCACCTACCAAAATACTGGGAAGAAACAGCACCCAGCAACAATTTCACTACAAAATGGACTGATCTTCTAGGTAGCTTCAAAGCAATACATGGACTTGCTTACTTTCAAAGCCTGTCCAATTTTCAATTAAAAATAGAAAAATAACTCCTCTTCAGATGCATCATTACTGTTAAGCCTTGTCTATGTCTTCAGCTTTTCTTATTTGACTTACAGGATAATGAAATGTATTGAGATGGGATTTCAAGGCAGGTGCTGGACAAGGTATGGGAAGTATGTGCTGTTTTAGAATCCTCAATATCAGCAGACAATTTGCTAAAGTTGAATTCTTTTTTTCCCAAGTAAAAGAACCACCTAGTGTTTTTATCTTCCCTGGTGTTTCCAAGGAAAACACTATTAGCTTTCTAGGCGTACAGTTCCTGGCTATTGGAATATATGCACTTAGCAAACAATGGAATTTTAAGAACAATCTGCTGAAGCAGTATTTCATTTTTTAAGATATTTTATTTAACTACTTGCTTTAAGAAGGAAAAGTGTTTCAAAACACAATTTTGTCCTCCTTTATCCTTATTCAACAGCATGGATCTTTGAGTGCATGGGCAAATGGTTAAACTGAATGTGGCACATGTTTGCTGTTACTGCTGAATATATCTTCTGCTATTCTGCCAATTTTCAGAGAAAAAGTTAGAATCAAAAGATGTTGTTAAGAAAAATAGCAAACATTATTTCTTCTTGACTCCCTGAGCACTGAGGTTATTCTTCATCTCATCTATTATTCCTCAGTCTCAGAACAGAACAAGCCTAGTCCTGTTACATCTAATTCAACTCCAAGTACCATTTTTACTCAAATAATTTTCACCCCTTACACCCTTTCAGTTGTGACATTTTATTAACTTCTTGGTTTTATTTAGTTGTTTCCCTGCAGACATAGGTAACAGATGTTAGTTCATGTGAAATATAAATCAGACAGAAACAGTACATCACCTGTGGGGATTCTGGGTTTTTTTTCCTTTTCTGGATAGTTATCAAAGTTAACAGAAATTTCCTTACTTCTCACACACGAAAACCAGCACAAACTTCCCAAAATGCAGTTTTGGAAAAGGCATGCATGTTGGACCATAATTACATGTAGATCAGTGGAATAGCTTCAGTAAAGGGGAAAATTAAAGGAGACTACCTGACCAATAGGTTAGCAAAAGGTGAGCATTAATGGATCAATAGATCAATTTAAGTGCCAAGTGTCCAGAGTAGATTTCAAGGGTGATAATGGATTTTAGCATCACAGATTTTAATTGTGCACTATAACAGTGCTGTTTGAGCCATTATATGACTGAATTATTAGGATTTCTGTATCAGCTTGGATGTAAAACTTGACTCTGGACTGAATTGTGTCACTTAAGGGAATTCAGAAGGAAATGATTTTACACATTCAATGAAATTAAATGTATTCTGCATTCCTGGTGTCACCATTTGCCAACCTAAAACAAATTGTGCACCAAGCTTGCTGTAAAAAATCCAGGCACTGGTATAACCCGTGCTGGTATCTTCCAGAGAAGGAGAATCAGGGAGGTCTAGATCCATGTGTTCAGTAAGAGAGAGCAGAGAACAAATGCATCAAGGAAATAAATTAGAAGAGAGAGAGGCAGGCTGAAATAAACACTTTTGCATTGCTGGAGTTATGCCTCCACAAATCCATATGCAGACGTAGTAATTCTATGAACAAATCCCAACTTCTCCCTGCCCCTCCCAAGTGAATGACTAGATCTAAAGTTTAGAACAATAAGACAAAAATCTCCCAAGGCTTAGTGGCTTCATTGGTCATATTGTGACTATACCCCTGATGCACAAAGTTCCTTAATCAATACTTACTTCTCATATTTCTTTTTAAAATTAGAATGCAAGCACCATATCCATAATGCAATATTTCTGAAGCCTAAGACCTAAGACTCTCATCCCAATTAAAATGCAGCAAGCAGATTGGTTTTAACACTCAGTGGCATTCTTTTTCTGGACTCATTCCTTCACAGACCACACAGTTATCAATAATCCATGCACAGAGCAATTAGACCTTTTTCTTGTTTTATGGGTTACAGACTCTGTCTGTGCAAGTGTCATAAAATATTCTAAAGCACTACAAAGCAATAGAACACATTTAAATCCCTACATTAAAAGGAATTGAATAATTTTGATATTTAATTGCTCTTCTTCTGTCATATGGTTACAGTCTTTTGAGTGAATCACACAATTTCTGAGTCCAGACCAAAGAATGACTGCTATGCAAAGTCATTTTAGGAAGGGGCATTTTTAGCACCTGCAAATGATTAAATGTGATGATGAAATAGGACATGGACAAATTTGAGGACCTGCAATTTTCACACAACAAATCAGAACTGAAACAACAGAAAGGGACCTCCACACTTTTTATCGTAGAGAAGAAATGGTTTTAACATATTTTGAAAGACTGATTTCATGTGCTTACAGGATCCTGTGAATGACAAGGGACAGTTGGGCAAGTGAAACCAGAGAGAAAACTCTGCTTCAGTGGCCTCACACCAAGACTCACATGGTTCTATTCTGTGCAGAACTGGGAATAAAACTGAGGCAGAGGGAAAGCTACAGAACAGAGATGCACACTTGGCTTTGCCTTTATTATTTAAAGCTAAAATTTCTACAGTGCTTTCTCAGCTCTTGCAGAAATGCTCTTTATAACCTTTAAACATGGACCAGGTCACAAGGAATTATGCAGTAGCTGTAGAAATGCTTTAGGAGACTTTGCAGCAACAACTGAAACTTTGCCTTCCTCTATGCAGAAAAGATTCAATATAGTCTGGGGAATTATATCCAAGGACAGAAATAGAGTGAGAAAATCTTTCTTAATCATTTTCCAAAATAAATTTAGACTGTGAAAGACTGGGAAGAATATTAATCTGTTTGATTCATACACACTCTTTTTAAAGACAAATTAATTATGCAGCAGAAGCATTTAGCATAAAAATACAAGCTTTGAAATGTGAGTGTTAAGTGTAGTACAGGGAAATAAAAAAAAGAAGGAGACTGAAGGAGGCTAATTAGAAAATGTGTGGAAGAGCATAACCATTTGACAACATAAAAAATTATGGACCATGTATTGTTTTTATCACCAAGAATTCCTCAAATAAAAGGCATGGAGAAAACCGTAATTCAGAAGTGGGAAAACAGAGGGACTGTAAAAGTGAAATAGAGTTCTGACAAATGATACTGTATAAAATATGGATTCACAGACCAACAAAACAAAACACCCCAGCAGCAGCAAACTAGAATACTGTATATTCCAGCTGAACCACAGGTGTTTCTGCATATTCATCTTGCAAACTGGCACACTTACTTGCCAAGGCTGCTGAACTACTTCTTTTCCATCTCAAACCATAAAACCCCCCAGTCCTTTCACAGGAATCACTTAATCAAATGAAGACAGACCAAAAAACATTATTTTCATGGTTCACAATACTATCAAGTTACATGCCTAAGAGACACCATTTTAAATCATAAATAATGAGCTAGCAAGTGTATAAAACTGGAACTTGAAGAAATGATAAAAAGACAGGAAACTAATAAAAATGCAGATAGTCCAGAACATACCTAATTTCCCCAATTTTAGAATAGAATAAGCTTGTATTATTAAAGCAAAAATGATTTCTATCAAAAACTATGTTTCCCAGAATTGAATACCACTTGTGGTGGCTGCTTGTGATCTCTGTATGTTTTAGGAGTTCAGTTGGCATTAGTCTGTTATTCTAAATACAAGCAGGGAAGAACTATAGTTCCTAATGATATGCAGTTCTGTAATTTAATTAGAAACCTTTCGTCTTTCAGTATTTTAAATAAAAGCTAGGAAAAAGCCTCTGTTTTGACACCAACACTCCTTAGTAGCAGCATTTCTCAGCACACAATCTGAAAAGGTCAACCTGCCAGACAACAATACAGAAAGTAAAAGTTAAAGTGAGGGCAAGGAAAATCATCTTCAGATGAAACTGCTCTTCTGCAAAAAGAAAGTGATATTAAGATTCAGCCTGTGAACACATTCCTCAATTATGAGAGAAAACATAATTCTTAAAATTCTGTTCACTACATTAGGGAGAGAAAATCAACTACAAATTAGATGTTAGCTTAGTTAGTACTCAGATACCATATTTATTACCGCAATATTAGGATAACAATCAAATAAACACATTCCAGAAAAGCATTTTAATTCATTTACTAGTGTCAGCCATGCTATGCTTTGATTTTATCAATGTATCCTTCTGCAAAAAGGTTAAATAATGTTTTCAACATCATGTAAAATCAGCTCTGACTCACAGCTCACCACAGATTCCAAACAGGAGGCAAAGACCCAGTTTTCCTTTCAGAACTTCTCACATATCTATGACCTTTCTGTGGGCAGCTACAGAAAATGGGGGGAAAGCCATTCCAAAGAACAGTACCAAGGTAATCACACAGCACTATGGACTTTTTCCTGGCATGAGATTCTTAATAAACTATGAGAAATAACACAGAAGCCATTTCTGTCCACAGAACAGATTTAATAGGTTTTTGTTTCAAGAACAATTAGAGGATGCTTAAAATTTATTGTGCAGAAAGCTATATTAGGTCCTCAAATTTCAGTAATCAATATCCACACAATCTAAACTGTAGAATTACTATTTCCCCAAAGAGAAACTTTTTGGGATTTGCAACTCATCTCAAAACCTCAGGATAACGAAATCAGCAGAATTTCCCTAATTCAATGGAATTCCAATTGTGTTCTATGACCCTTCAAAGACTCATGAAAACAGACTTGTTTTCACTAGAACAGCTGTGACTGAAAATCTGGGGTAAAACCTCTAAGAAATGGCAATATACATGAATGTTCCTTTCCACAGCAGCCACAAGCAAACAAGGAGTGGCACTCGTTGGCACAGCCTCTTCTCCACATACAGGAGAGTGACCAAGGCAGTGCCAGCCGTCTCAGAGATGGGCAAGGACAAGAAAGGGTTTGAAGCTGTGCCAAGAGAGGCGTACACTGGACATTAGGAAGAACTGCTGCCCAGAAAGGGGCATTAGATATGGGAATGGTGTGCCCCAGGGGGCACTGGTGCAGTCACCGTTGCAGTAGGTGTTCAAGGTAAGCCTGGCCATAGCACTCCAGGCTCAGATCTGCTTGCCGTGGTAACCATGGATCACAGGCTGGAGATGATCTCCCAGAAATCTTCCAAGCCAGTGCTTGGATTCTGTGACATCACAGCCTCTGGGGCAGCATGGTGCCTGGCAACTGTCCCCAGCCACCGCCGTGCCCCACAGCCTGGGCACACCTCGGCGAGGACAGACGTCCAGAGCGTGTGTGCTGGTGGCAGCTTCCCCAGAGCATCATGACCGACCCGGTCCCCTGGATCCTGCACTTTTACCTGCTGCTGCTCTTGGGCCATCGTCCCGACCCATCCAGCCATCCTGGGTCGGGCACGGGCCTGTATCTTGAGGAGCTGGAGCTGCAGGACAGGGACCCTGAGCCGACCACCTCATGTGTGGACGTATCGTGGCAGTCCTGGACATGCCTGCTGGTGCAGCTGCTGATCACAGGCACTGTCCTGGGATGGCGCCGCTACCGAGGGTGCTGGAGAGGCTGGAGAAGGGTGAGGGATGGGGGGTCAGGCAGGAAGGATGGGCTTGGAGCTCTTGGGCAGCCCTTTGGCCAAGGCCCCATGGCAGAGTGGAGCTGAGCCTCTGGCTGGGAATCAGGCCAGGGCTGAGCTCAGGGACAGCCCCAGGCAGAGGCAGCCAGAGCTCTGCTTGCTGCAGCCTGGCCAGGCCTGGCTCTCTTGCTCAGAGCCCAAAGGCAGCCCAGAGAGGGGCCCTGCTCTGCCCCTCTGCCCCTTCCATCGGGATCCCTGTGCTTTGCCTTGCAGAATCGGCGCCAGAGGCCTCGCAGCAGCAGCCCAGGACAAGGCTGTCCCACAGAGCTGATCCGGCTGCTGAGGAACAACCGCACCCTGCTGCAGGAGTTCCTGGAACGCTGCTCCCAGCAGAGGGCCCAGAACAGCAGAGCAGCACAGGGGGCCAGCCGGAGGAGGAGGAGCAGGAGGAGATCCTAAATCTTGCCTCAGCACTGACCTCCAGCTCCAGCACCGCGTGCAGAGCACTGCAGGGAATGTGTGACCCGTGCCAGCCTGGGCACGGCGACATTCCCCATCTTAGGCCTTAGAGACACCCCATCCTTAGTTGCAGCAACCCCCACCACCTTTTCCACAAGAAGCTGACCTTCCCCTTAGTGTTCTGGTTCTAAGTGTTTAAGTAATTTAGGCATAAGGTTGTTACCCCATAGTCTTCTAGTCCCCCTGTATTGTAAACTTTTAGAGTAGTAAAGTGAATAAAGTTCATGTTCTCTGTACATCCTGTGTTGTTTGCTTGATATTCCATCCAAGAGGTGACACAGAGTGATGGGTTTGAGCAGGAGCTCCAGACTGCCTGCAATGGAGAGCCTGAGTGCAGCAGCAGCATTTGCAGGAGTGCAAATGGAGGGCAGCTGGAATGAAGATGGTGGGCAGTAT
>NW_027636342.1:0-26754 GCF_903797595.1 Erithacus rubecula
ATCCAGGGCAGGCTGTGTGACATCACAGCAATGACTGTGACTTCACAATCACAGAGGCTGTGTGACATCACAGGGGCTATATGACATCACAGGGTGCTGTATGACATCACAGGGGCTGTGTGACATCACATGTGGCTGTGTGACATCACAGGGGCTGTGTGACATCACATGGGTGTGTGTCATCACAGGGCTGTGTGACATCACAGGGGCTGTGTGACATCATAGGGTGTGTGTGACATCACAGGGGCTGTGTGACTCATAGGGTGTATGTGACATCATGGGTGTATGTGACATCATAGGATGTTGTGTGACATCACAGAGCTGTGTGACACCAGAGCTGTGTGAGGTCACTGGGGAGGTCACTCTGCCCCGTTCCCCCCTCACAGTCCAACACTGCTCGTGCACAGGGGGGTCCCCTGTCCCCCCAGGTCCCCCCGCCCCCCATGCCACAGCCTCCCCCAGAGGATGTTCCACGAGATCGACCCCAGAGCCTGACACGGGGACAGGGGCCGGGCCCTGGGGTGGCACAGGGGGACAGGGACCCCCCAGCAGCCGTCCCCGCTGTCCCAGGGCCAGAGCCTGGGCCAGGGCTCCATTCACCCTGTATGAGCCAGAGGCTGAGAGAATTTAAAAAATCCCCAGCACGGGATCAGCAAAAACAGATTTAATGTTAAGCTACAGCAAGAGTCACCCTACTCCTAGACTGGACACTTCAGGCACACCAAGGAAACAAAGCAACAACAAAACCAAACAAAATCCAGTCAATCAAACCAGAAATGACCAAGAACTGTCCGTTGTGTAGTGTGCTCAGGTGGGGTTGTGACAAAAGGACAGTGATAGTGCAAGTATAAGAGAGTTCAAACTTTAACAGGACTTAACTTAAACCGTACCTTAACTTTACATTTGATCTTCACAATTGAGCCAAAAGAACAGCACTTAACAGTATTTAACCTAACTTTTAACTATGCCTATAAAATTTAACAGAGGAATAACACCTTAACAGTATTTAACTTAGCTTATAACTTATATTAAACGTAACTTAGGAAAAGAACACACACTTATAACCATTTAACTCAGCTTACATCTTGTCCTGGGGTGACTTTATGATGCTGAATTGTATCCCCATGCATCTGTTTAGCCCCAGAAAGAAGTTTTACACCTTTAAGATTTGAGAGTGAAGTGGATGGAAAAGGAAGAAGCAGTGGAATGTCTGAGGCAGTTGCTTTCAAAATCTATAGATAAGAGCTTTAGCTTTCCTCTCCTGACTGTGTGTCTGCAGCATGGATGGGCAGTGAGAGAGAGCTCTCCTTTGTTTTTAGTTGTTGAGAATTGGTTAGAAAGCCATGGACACAACTGTGGACATGGCTCGGCTGAGGCCTTGTTGCAGGAGAGCAGCTCCTGCTAAGTAGTAGCTAGGCCTTGCTCTTAAGCAGATTTTGCTGAGCAGCAGTGTTTGCTTTTAAGAGACTTTTGCAAAAGCAATGCAGCTAGCATAATTTGCAGAGTTAGTCGATAAGTAATACATATGTCCATAGTTCAATCAAGGCCTTAACTTCCAGGGAAGCACGTAGCAAGCGAGGTATAACCCTGGGGTGGATACTATATAGCAATAAGTATAAGAATAAGGGAAGTAGGAGCAGCGGGATAGCACGTATGCTTTTTGGCTAGAAATTCAGTAGGTGTGATTATCTCACACTTGCAATAACCAATAATAAGAGAAGGCGTACATAGTAAAAACCAATAAGATTGTACTAATATGAATAATGGTGATTTATGCTATGTTGGGCTATAAAACTGTCTGATGCTCTCAATAAAGTTGGATTATGCTTTATCAATCACATTGATTGTCTGGCTGATCCCCTCGCTATTCCTCCACAAGCGGCTCCGCACCCCCACAGATGCTCCATTAGAAGCATGTAGGTTTAAAAACAGCATCTAGAAATAAAAAGTTTTGACCTTAGAATGGGCCAAATTGGGATGATTCCAGGCACTGGGCACTTGGATGTGGGAACATATGCCTAGTTACATAACCCCAAGCTTAGTGTGCTTTCACTACCTGCAAGGTTTAACAGCAGACACAGAAGAGGAGGACACAGAGACTTCACTGCAAATAAAGACCTGGGAAAGGATGAGAGACCCCCAACTACTAGTGGAGCATGTGCAACATGACATAGTGATGTCGATTTTGGATATAGAAACGAGGAAGAGCTTTCCAGAACGTTCTGTATTAATATGTATTAACATACAGTATGTAAGTGAGATTTTTAACTTGATTGCTTTGATATGGGAGGAAGGGCTAACCCCAACCCTACCCCTGGTCAGTGTAACCCCAGTTGGTTTTGCTTATGCTTTATTTGAACCTCAATTATACTAAATTATTCACTACCAAATTTTGTATATACTCAATTATATATATTTAATATACTTTGCTTATATTCTTTTATACACAATTGCTTCTCTTAAAAATTGCTGCTAAATTTTATCTTGTTGTTTGGCTCATTGAACAAATAGAACATCATTCACAATTTGGTGATGAAACCTGGGAACTCAGTCCAAGGAAGAGTAGCTAGTTTTAGGAAAGAGCTCCCCACCAGTTGTTAAGGTGGTCCCAAGACTAGACCAGGCTCTCTTGGAGAAGGAGTTCCAAATTAAAATAAAGCATAAGCAAAAGAAGCTAGCAATAGGATGCACACTAAAAGAAGGCTCCTGGAGGAGTGCCAGCAAAAGGTAAAGTGCCTGTAAAATGTCTTGTGCATGAAAACCGTGGGAAAACAGACTGTGTAAGTACCACGGGGTTGGGTAAAGCAGGGGCAACTGTGTGCTTGTGTGTGTGAGGGAGGAATATTTGAGATGGTTGGATAGCCAAAGCCAGTGGGGGCCTCCCAGTACCAAGTTTTCAGTTCTCCGTGAGGAGGCTGGCCAGGAAAAAAGGGAAGCAAAAGGGAAAAACAAGTGAAGACCCCGGGAGGGACTGGGAGGGAAGGTCCCAGCCCAAGAACTCACAGAAAGAGTCTTTAAGGAGAAGAGAGCTGGCTGACACTCAAAGAGATGATTTTTGAGGGAAATGACTAAGTTCAGTTAAATTATCCTTTAGAAGAAACACAGGTGAAAATTGTATGTGGTTTAAGGGTTTGAAGAAAGTGGCCAGAAAAGTTAGGGAAAATAGATTGAGAAGGGAAATTAGAGAACTAGGAGGGGAACAAGTAGTTGGCAAAAGATAAAATATTGTAAATATTTTATGTGCAAATATTGAGTGAGAAAGTTGAACCACTAAACAAATGAGGGAGAGCATGGGCGACTAAGATATAAGGGATTTCTTAGTCTTTTGCCACCAGAGACGGGTCAGAAAAAGAGTAAGACCTCTGACCAAGGGGTTGTGAATTATGAGAAAAATTCACAAGAACCCGGTATGCCTGGGAACCAAGAGGGGGGTTCCCAGTAGGGGAACAGTATTCCTCAGGACAGTCCACTGGGGATCATGTTACAATACTGGGGTACAAGGGAATCTCAAAGAGGAAAAAGCAAGCAGAAAATGATATATTATTGTATTTTTAAATAGATGAAGGAAAAGATCTATGCAGACAATTTATATTGGCCAGAGTTTAAATCATTTGAAGATTAGATTTGTCAAGCTTTAAATCTATTTGTGAATTCAAAAGAACCTCCTAAGCAGGAGAAAAGTAAATATGCAGCCCTGTGGGTTCAACTGGGGAAGGGGTGTAATTGCAGCCTATTTTAAGAATCTTGTTTACAATGGAAGAGAGAGAAATGATTAAACAGTCAGAAATAGAGGCTTGGAATGGAGATAAGCAGGGGCCAGAACAGGGAGATCAGAAATGGCCTCTGGGAGATCCAAACTGGAATAATCAGGAGGTGGAACATGCGCAGAACAGGAAGGATTTCAGGTGGATGATCATCCAAGGAATTCAGGTGCCTAGTGGACAAAACATAGGGAAAGCTCTGAGTGAGCACCAAGAGAAGGACGAGTTTCAGAGAGAATGGCTAGAGAGACTAAGAAAGGATTTGCAATTATACTTGGGCATAGACCCTGACACAGCAGCAGGGCAGGTCCTTTTGAAAACACAATTCATAGCTAAGTCTTGAGGGTATATCAGCAAGAAGCTGTAAAAACTGGAAGATTGGCAGGATAGGGGGCTTCAGGAGTTATGGGAAGCACAAAAAGTCTATGTTAGAAGAGATAAGGAAAAACAAAATCAAGAGCCGGGATTCTGGTAGCAGCAGTCAAGGAAACACAAGTAACCACAAACACAGCAAACTTTTCAGGTGTCTTGGGTTGCAGAAACACAAAAATGTGTATTCTATCACCATGTGTTGAAGCTGGGTAGGGTAGTGACCCTTATATCTGTGGCACATACTATCTGCTAATGGGCCATCTTTAAGACTAGGTGGGGCAATCATCTTTATCTTTTCCACAACCCATCCTCCCTCCAGGAAGATATCATCTGCTGCTGGGCCATTCAGTCCCACTGTATGACTGATAAAATTACATCATCCCATTGGAAGATGCTCCAGCCAAGGGGAGGAGCCAAGCCTTTCCTACCTAGATAAAAACTGAGATTTTGAACAACAAGGTACCTTCTTTCCACTGGATTCCAGTGGAAAGCCAGACCTTTCCACATCATCTCTGGACTTTCAGAGGAAAACTGCACTTTTTCTACAGGACCACTGCTTCAGCTGAACCACATCTGTCACTCCAGGAGGACTGCAGCCACCTTTTAATTGGACTGCTACCAGCACTCTGACTGATGGGGTGTCAGGTTGTATTTTGACTCTGTCAGTGTTATGGGATTGTTCGTTGTAATACTGTATTTCTATTTTAATTTTCCTAGCAAAGAACTTTTATTCCTAATTCCCATATCTTTGCTTGAGAGCCCCTTAATTTCAAAATTACAGTAATTTAGAGGGGAGGGTTTACCTTCTCCATTTCAAAGAGAAGCTTCTGCCTTTCTTGGCAGACGCCTGTCCTCCAAACCAGGATACAATGGACCCTTGGTTCCATGAGCTTCTCGAGCGTCACCATGGTCTCCTTGGAATTCCATTATCACAAAGGACAACTGGTTCCATGGAACCCTGCTGTGTCACAGTAAACCCTTAGTGCCCTGAGGTTCTGGAGTGTCACAATGGTCTCCCTGGTTCCACGAAGCCTTGGAGTGTCACAATGGCCCCTTGGTTCCCTGAGTTTCCATAGTGTCACAATGGTCTTCTTGTTTCTGCAGTGTCATAATGGACCATCAGTTCAATAAGGTTCCTATGTAACTGGTCACTCCTTGGTTCCATGTGGCTCTGCTGTGTCACCACAGCCCCTTGGTTCCAGGAGTTTCTGTGCTCTCAGTAATGATTCCTTTGTTCCAATGAGGCGCTGCAATGTCACACTGGACCCTGGGTTCCATGAAGTTCTCCAGTATCACAGTGGCCCCTTGGATCCATGAGGTCCCATAGTATCACCACGGTCTCCTTGGATCTGCATAATCACAATGGACCATTGGTTCCCTGTGGCATTGCTGTGTCACAATGGTCTCCTTGATTCTCTAATTCCCCTCAGTGTCACAATGGAACCTTGTTTCTGTGAGGCTGCAAACTGTCACAATTGTCTCCTTTCCATGGAGACAGTTGGTTCCATGAGGATACAAAAGCTTTGCATAGACACTGAGCAACAACTTCTTAACACACCTGGGGAAAACTGTCTGCATTCAAGAGAGGGGTTCAAGGTGACAATGGCACCATCAATTTCCATCTGCAACAGAGATCCAGGGAAAGGATGGGGACAGAGAATTCAGTTGGAAGACTCAGAGAATTCTGCTTACAGAGATAATTTCTGGTTATACTGTAGCTTGTAGAAAGGTGACATCATTCCAGGCAGCCTGTATTGAGCATTTGGCTCCTGAGTAGAGTTTGTTGTTTAGGCTTTTCCCTGGCTGGCTGCACACGCCCATCTCGCTGTCCCCCCAGCATTTCTCAGCCCAGCATTGCTGTGCCCTCCCTGGGCTCCCTGCACCCAGCGCTGCCGGCTCCTGGCACACGGAGCCATGGCATGGCCCAGCCTCAGCTGGGACACCTGGGCCACCAACATTCTGCCCTGGCAGGGACTGTGCTGCTTCCTCACCTCCAGGCTGAACCTTCCAGGCTGCACTTTGGGGAGGTTTCCTTCTCTTCCCACTCCCCAGGAAAGCTCTGTGTCCTGCTGTTCACAAAGAGAGAAGGGCTGGTGGGAGATGTGGTGGTCAGAATCTGTTTGGGGTACAGTGACCATAAAATTTTGGGGTTTTCCATATTCTGTGGAAGAAAGAGAGGCATCAACAAAACTTCTACACTGGACTTAGAGTGCATAGCCTTTGGGCTATTCAGGATGCAGATTTGGGGATAACTGAATCAGATACTGCTTTTGTGTAAGAGTCAGTCCAAAGTTTTCTCTGGTCTGTCTCAAGACCATCATCAGAGACTGAGACCCCAGGATGCCACCCCTCCCTCTGGACCTGTGTGGGAGCACAGGGCATAGCCCTGGCCTCCTTGGGGGTCTCAAAACCCCCCTGGCAAGGGTCTGAAAGACCTCTGAGTGAGTTCCTGGTGTCACAGGTGCTGAATTCTAACCCCTGGGGGAAGTTGTCAGCACAAACAGAATGGAAACAAGCTACCAAAATTAGTAAAGTGTAAATTAGACCTTCAGAACGTAGATAAATACGATTTTTGGAATATTTATGATAAGGGACACGTGGCCAAGATGGAGAATTTGAGGGGTGGACACCTTTTCCTCCTTCTTCTCCATGTCATCCATGTTGGGTGACATGTTGGTAGTCTTGAATTCCATGGGGTCAGGGCTGGATCATTTAATAAAATTCTATTGTATTGGGAAAATTTTGTAAACATGTAATACGTAGTACAAACTATATAAGATCAGCCCTGCCCTCACCAGGCAGATTCCACCAGACCGCTGCTGGCCAGGCAAAAAGTCCCTGAGATATGAAATAATAAACAATTCTTGGAACAAGAGAAAACTGTCTCCGACAATCTCTCTTCAGCTGCTTCAGGAAAAACCAGGGTTTGAACCACCTTCATGTCCCTCTGAGGTGATCTTGGGGCAAAGGAGAAACCCCAGACTGGGACATTTCTGGGTCAGAAATTTCGGGAATTTTGGAATTTTTGGGATTTCTGGGTCAGGAATTTTGGGAATTTTGGGATTTCTGGGTCAGGAATTTTGGGAATTTTGAGATTTTTGGAACAGCCCCACCTCCACCTTGCTGGGCAGCTCCGGGGGCGGCTCCGGGGGCCGAGGGTGGGGGAGGGGCCGGAAGCAGCGACCCCAAAACTGGAGCAGCTGAGGGGGGAGAGGAGCTGGGGGAGAGAGAGACAAAGAACAGGGTCAGGAAATGGATCTGGGGGGCAGGGAATCTGTGGGGCAGGAATGGGGTCAGAATCTATGGGGCAGGGAATGTATGGGGTAGGGAAATCTATGAGGCAGGGAATGTGTGGGGCAGGGAATGGGATCCATGTATGGAACAGGGAAATCTATGGGGCAGAAATGAGATCAGTCTATGGGGCAGGGAATGTGTGGGGCAGGGAATGGGGTCAGAGTGGGTGGGGCAGGGAATCTATGGGGCAGGAATGGGATTAATCTGGGGCAGGGAATGTGTGGGGCAAGAATGGGATCAATGTATGGAATAGGGAAATCTATGGGGCAGAAATTAGATCAGTCTATGGGTAAGGGAATGTGTAGGGCAGGGAATGGGATCAATGTATGGGGCAGGGAATCTGTGGGGCAGGAATGGGATCAATCTGTGGGGCATGGAAATGCGTGGGGCAGGGAATGTGTGGGGCAGGAATGGGGTCAATCTATGGGGTAGGAATGGGGTCAATCTGTGGGGCAGGGAATCTGTGGGGTAGGAATGAGGTCAATCTGTGGGGCAGGGAATCTGTGGGGCAGGGAATCTATGGGGCAGGAATGGCATCAATTTATGGGGCAGGAGTGGGGTCAATCTATGGGGCAGGCAATGTGTGGGACAGGAATGGGATCAATGGGGAAGGATCAGGATCTATGGGTCAGATTTGGGATCTGTGGGGCAGGTTTGGGGTATATGTGGTGGATTTGGGGTCTATGGGATGGATTTGGGGTCTGTGGGATGGATTTTGGTGTTTATGTGATGGATTTGGGGTTTCAGGGTGGATTTGGAGTTTATGGGATGGATTTTGGGGATTATGGGATGGATTTTGGGAATTATAGGATGGATTTTGGAGTCTCAGCATGGCAGGCTGAGCCCAGCAGGTCACCCGGGGGGGCGCCGGGATCTGTGGGGCAGCTCCACCGGCCCCTGGGGGTCACTTAGGGGTCACTCAGGGGTCAGAGGTCACTCAGGGGTCAGGGGTCACTTGGGGGTCACTTAGGGGTCACTCGGGGGTCAGAGGTCACTCACCCTTTCCCTGCAGTCCCTCTGAGGCTCCTCCAGCCGCTCCCGAATTTCCTGAGCTGGGATTTGGGTCTGGGGGTTCCAGCGGGGGGGAAGGGGCCAACACAGGGGGCAGGGCCAGTGCCAGTGGAAGGAGGGGCAGAGGCAGGAGGGGCGGAGCCTCAGGGGGGCAGGGCCTGCAGGAGGAAGAGGAGCAGAACAAATATTCAATTTCCAAATTTTTCCCAAATTTTTCCCCAATTTTCCCAAATTTTTTCCAAAATTTCTGTATTTTTTTCAATTTTTTTCCCAAATTTCCCAATTTTATCCAAATCTTATCCCAATTTTACCCCTATTTCTTTCCTAAATTTCCCCTCAAATTTCTCTTTTCCCAATTTTTTTTTCCATTTCCCCCCCAAATTTCCTCCAATTTCTTCCCCAATTTTCCCCCAAATTTTCCCATTTTTTTCTCAATTTCCCCCCAAATTTCCCCCAATTTATTTCCCAATTTTTTCCCAAATTTTCCTCAAATTTTTCCCAATTCTTCCCCAAATTTTTCCCAATTTTTTCCAAATTTTCTCCAATCTCTTTCTCCATTTTCCCCCTGAAATTTTACTCATTTCTTCCCAAAATTTTCCCATTTTTTCCTCAGTTTCCCCCCAAATTTCCCCCAATTTCTTTCCCAATTTTCCCAAATTTTTCCCCAAATTTTCCCAATTTTTTTCCAATCTCTCTCCATTTTTCCCCTGAAATTTTACTCATTTCTTCCCCAGATTTTCCCATTTTTCCCCCAATTTTTCACCAAATTTCTTCCAATTTCTTTCCCAATTTTCCCAAAATTTTCCCCAATTCTGTCTCAAATTTTCTCATTTTTCCCAATTTTTTCCCAATTTTCCCAAAATTTCCAATCCTTGCCCCATTTTTCACTCAAAATTTCCAAATTTTCCCAACAATTCCCCCAATTTTTGACCCAATTCTCCTCCCAAACTTCCCAAATTTCCCAAATTTTCCATTTTTTTAACCAAATCCCCCAAATTTCTCACGTGGGGGGAGGGGCAGCTCCAGCTCTGGTGCTTCCACTGGGGGGAGGGGAGACAAAAGTGACCAAAAAAACCCAAAAACCCCCAAAAATAACCCCAAAAACCCCAAAATTTCCCCTCTCAAAAAAAAAAATAAAAACCCACAAAAAACCCAGAAAATATGCCAAAAATGACCCAAAATTACAAAAAAAAGCCAAAATGAATAAAAATAAATTAAAAATGACACAAAATTAACTAAAAAACCCCAAAAATGGCCCAAAATATTCCAAAAATTACTCAAAATTCCAAAAAACACCCAAATGAATAAAAATAAATTTAAAATTACTCAAAATTACCAAAAAAACCAACAAAAATGGCTCAAAAAGAACCAAAAATGACCCAAAATTCCAAAAATCCCCTAATGAATAAAAATAAATTAAAAATGATACAAAATTAACAAAAAAAACCCCCAAAAATGGCCCAAAATATCCCAAAAATGACCCAAAGCGACAAAAAAACCCCAAATGAATAAAAATAAATTTAAAATGACACAAAATTAACAAAAAAAACCCAAAAATGTCTCAAAATGACCCGAAAATGACCAAAAATTACAAAAAAACCTCCAAATCAATAAAAAGAAATTTAAAATTAACAAAAAAAACCCCAAAAATGGTTCAAAATGACCCAAATATGACCCAAAATTGTCTAAAAAATCCAAGTGAATAAAAATAAATTAAAAACTACACAATATTAACCAAAAAACCAACAAAAATGGTTCAAAATATCCCAAAAATGATCAATAATTATAAAAAAACCCCAAAATGAATAAAAATAAATTAAAAAGGACACAAAATTACCTAAAAGAACCCCAAAACGGCCCAAAATGATCCAAAAATGACCCAAAATTAGAAAAAAGCCCCAAATGAATAAAAATAAAAATGACACAAAATTAAACAAAACAACTCCAAAAATGGCTCAAAATTGTCTAAAAACAACAAAAAATTACCCAGAAAAAATCAGAATTATCCAAAATGACTCAAAATGACCCAAAAATGACCAAATTTACCTGAAAATGACCCAAAAATGACCAAAAATTGAAAAAAAAAATTATCTTAAAATAACAAAAAATGAACAACAAAAAAAGGCTCAGAATAAACAAAAATTAATCAAAAATTATCCAAAATAACTTTGACCCCTGGGTGACCTCTGACCTTCAGGCTCCAGCAGCAGTTCGAGCTCCCCTGGGGTCACCTCAGGAAGCTCCACCTGGGATCCAAAATCAGTCAAAATTCACCCAAAATATCCTAAAAACATCCCATAATAATCCCAAAAACTCAGCCCAAATTAGCCCCAAAAATTTCCCAAAAATTTGTTTAAAATTGTCCCCAAAATGTCCTAAAAATGACTCAAAATTCTCCAAAAATTCTCCCAAAATCCATCAAATTTTCCCAAATTTCCTAAAAATTGTCCCCAAAATTCCCTAAAAATTCTTCCAAAATTCTCCCCAAACCCCTCAAATTTTCCAAAAATTTCTTAAAAATTGTCCCCAGAATTCCCCCAAAATTGTCCTAAAATTCCTCAAAATTTTCCCAAAAATCCACCAAAATTCATCTGAAAAACAACCCTAACAATGTCCCAAAAAAACCCAAAATTTCCCCAAATTTTGGGGGGTTTCTCACCTCAGGCAGGGCCAGAGGGGGGGAGGGGCAGCTCCGGCTCCAGCAAGGTGATGGACTCGGGCGTGGCCACCAGGGGGTGCTCTGTGGAATTGGGGGAATTTGGGGATTTTGGGGAATTTTAGGAAATTTTAGGGGAATTTGGGGGGAAATTTAGGGGAATTTTGGGGCAAAATTGGGGAATTTTTGGTGAAGTTTTGGGGGAATTTTGGAGGATTTTGGGTGAAGTTTTGGGGAATTTGGGGATAATTTTAGGGGATTTTGCGAATTTTTAGGGGATTCTGAGGAATTTTGGGGGTATTTTGGGATAATTTTAGGGGAATTTTGGGGCAAATTTGGGGGATTTTGGGTGAAGTTTTGTGTGAAGTTAGGGAATTTGGGGCAAATTTTGGGGGATTTTTTGGTGAAGTTTTGGGGGATTTTGGGATAATTTTGGGGAAATTTTGGGTGAAGTTTTGAGGAATTTTTGGGATAATTTTAGGGGATTTTGGGGTAATTTTAGGGGATTTTGGGGGAATTTGGGGGAAATTTTGGGGGATTTTGGGGAAATTTTGGGGGATTTTGGGATAATTTTATGGGAATTTTGGGGTAAATTTAAGGGATTTTGGGTGAAGCTTTGGGGGAATTTTGGGGCAAATTTTGGGGATTTTGGGGTGAAGTTTTCGGGGAATTTTGGGGGATTTTGGGTGAAGTTTTGGGGGAATTTTGGGGTAAAGTTTGGGGGAATTTTGGGATAATTTTGGGGGATTTTGAGGGAATTTTGGGTGGAGTTTTAGGGAGAATATTGGGATAATTTTGGGGGAATTTTGGGGTGAATTTTGGGGATTTTTGAGATAATTTCAGGGGGATTTTGGGTAAATTTTGGGGTAAATTTTAGGGGAATTTTTTGGTCCCACCTGGGGGTGGCCTCCATTTCCTCAGGGGTTGGCAACAGCTCCTCTACCTGGAAATGGGGAAAAAACCACAAAAATTTGGAAAAATGGGGAGAAATGGAGAAAAAATGAGAATTTCAGGGAATTTGGGAAAAAATTGGGGGAATTGGGGAAAAAAATGAGAATTTGGGGAAAAAATTGGGGAAAAAATGGGATAAAATTGGGAAAAAATAGGATAAGAAATGAAACAAAAATGGGATAAAATTGGGGAAAAACTGGGGAAAATTGGCGAAAAATGGGAAAAAATGGGATAAAATTGGGGGAAATTGGGGGAAAATAAGGGCAAAATTGGGAATTAGAGTTCATAAGGGAGAATTTTGGTTAATAAAGTAGAATTTGGGATAAAAAAGGAGAATTTCTTCCACACCTGGGGCAGCCCCACCCCCATGACCCCAAAGAAGGGATCAGGAGCTGCCTCCAGCTCCTCCATCAGAGCTCTGGAATCTGGGAGCAGCAGAGCCCTGGAATGAGAAAAAAAATGGGAAAAAAATAAAATTAATTTGGGAAAAATTGGGGAAAATTTGGGGGAAAATTGGGGGAAATTTGAGGGAAATTTGGGGGAAATTTGGGGGATTTTGAAGCAGTTTAGGGGATTTTTGGGGGGGATTTTGGAAAGTTTGGAGTGGATCTTGAAGGGATTTTTGGGGAAAATTTGGAGGATTTTGGGAAATTAATTTTGATGAATTTTTGGGGGAATGTTTTGGGATTTTTTGATATTTTTTTGGAATTCCCTTGATCTCCAACCAAGGGATTTTTAAGGGATTTTTGGGTGATTTTTTTGGGATTTTGGGGTGGTTTGGGGGGATTTTTGGGGGGATTTTGGGGGGGGGGGGGGATTTTAGAACGTTTGGAGTGGATTTAGGGGGGATTTTTGGGGAAAATTTGAAGGATTTTGAAAAATTAATTTTGCTGAATTTTGGGGCATTTTTTTTGGTTTTTGGATATTCTTTTGGAATTCCCTTGATCTCCAGCCAGGGGATCTTTAAGGGATTTTTGGGTGATTTTTGGGTGATTTTTTGGGGGGATTTTGGAAAGTCTGGAGTGGATCTTGAAGGGATTTTTGGGAAAAATTCGGAGGATTTTGGGAAATTAATTTTGCTGAATTTTGAGGGATTTTTTGGGGATTTTTTTTTTTTTTTTTATTTTTATTCCCCTCCATCTCCATTCAGGGGATCTTTAATGGATTTTTGAGTGAATTTTTGGGGGATTTTTTTGAGGATTTTGGGTGAATTTTGGGGGACTTTTAGGAGATTTTTGGGGTGAATTTTGTGAATTTTTGGTACCTCCTGGGGGGGGTGTGTGACATCGATGTCCAGCAGGGGGCGCTGCACCCGATTCTGCCTCTCCAAAATCACCGTAACTTCTTCTGCAAAAATGACCCAAAACCTCCCCAAAATCCACCCAAAAATCAACCATGAAACACTAAAATGTCCCAAAAATGCGAAATCCTGGAAAAAAATGGCCCAAAAATGTCCAAAATTCACCAAAATTTCCATTCGAGATCCCGTTTTTTTTTTCCAAAATCCCCCCAAAAATCTTCCCAAAATTGCCCCAAAACCCCAAATTTCCCCAAAAATCCCCTCAAGAAACCCCAAATTCCCCCCAAAATCCCAAATTCACTCCAAAAATCACCCCAAAATTTCCTCAAAATCCACAAAAAATCCCTCAAAAACACCCAAAATTTCCCCAAATTTCCTCCACAAAATCCTCCAAAAATTCTCTCCAAATTCCCCCCAAAGTTCTCTTAACCCACACCAAAAACTCTTCAAAATTTCCCCAAATGTCCCCCCAAAATAATTCAACAATCTTGCCAAAATTCCTCCAAATCCACCCCAAAATTTACCTTCAAGACCCCAAAAATTCTTTAAAATATCCCCCAAAATCCCATCAAAAAACCCCCAAAATTACTCAAAAATTCCATAAAACTCCCAATAATTTCACTCAAAAATCTCCCCAAAAATCCCCTTTAAAAAAACCCTCAAAATCCCAAAGTTCCTCAAAGGAAATCTCCAAAATTACCTCAAAATCCCCTCAAAATTGGCCCAAAATTTTTTTCTTCAAGACCCCAAAAACTCCTAAAAATATGCCCCAAAAATTCCAACAAATCCCCTCAAAAATCTCCCCAAATATCCCTCAAAATCACCCAAAAACCCCCAAAATTCCACTTAAAAAAAACCCTCAAAAAGCCCAAAATCTCTCGCAAAATTGCCAAAAATTCCCCCCAAAATTGCCCCAAAATCCCCCCAAAATTGCCCAAAAATCCCCCCAAAATTGCTCAAAAATCCCCCCAAAATTGCTCCAAAAATTCACCAAAATCCCAAAAATTCCCCCAGTCCACCCCAAAATTTCCCCAAAACACCTAAAATTCCCTCCAAAAATCCCCGCAAAATACCTCCAAAATTTCCACTAAAAATTCCCCCAAATCCATCCCAAAAATGACCCAGAAAAATCTCCAAATTCTCCCCAAATATCCCCAAAATCCCAAATCCATCCCCAAAATCCATCCCAAAAATGACCTAAAAAATCTCCAAATTCTCCCCAAAATTCCACATCCATCACAAAAATCCCCCCAAAACTTTCCCCAAAAATTCTCCAAATTCTCCCAAAAATTCCCCTCAAAAAACCCCAAAATTCCCCGCGCCGGAACCCCTCATTTACATAACCCCGCCTCTTCATTAGCATAACCCCGCGGGTGGCGCCGCCTACCGAGCAGGTGCCGGCATTGCCTCCTGTAAACTCTCGCGAGACCGAGCTGCAGCATCGCGCCCAAATAGAGTGAGCAGCGAGGGGGCGGAGCCCCGGCAGGAGAGGGCGGAGCCTCCAAAACATTTTGGCCAATCACCAACGAGGTCACTGCGGCGCTGGGCGGGGCCAAGGCGTGATTGACGGGGGCCAAAATAATGCGAGGAAAGGGGGAGGATTAAAAAAATGGGAATTTGGGGAAAAACAGGGATTTAAAAATTTGGGGATTTTTGTAAAAATGAATTATAATATGGGAGGAAATTGCATTAAAAATGGGCTAAAATTAGGAAAAAATTGGAATTAAAAATTTGAGGAAATTTGGATGTAATTGGGGAAAATTGGGTAAAAATATGGGGGGAAATTGGGGGGAAAATTTGGGAAAAAAATTGGAAAAAATTAAGAAAAAGTGGGATAAAACTGGGGAAAATTAAGGAAAAAATGGGATAAAGTTGAGGAAAAAATGTGGAAAAAAGAAAAAAAGGAAAAAGGAGGGAAAAGGATAATATTGGTGAAAAATTTGGAAAAAAAAAATTGGGAAAAAAATGGAAAAAATGGGATAAAAAATGGAGAATCTGGGGGGGGTTTACAGGTTTTTTTAGCAGAATTTGGGTTTTTTGGGGGTAAATGTGGGGGTTCAATTTTTGGGGGTGAATTTGGGGGTTTTGGGGTGAATTTGGGGGATTTTGGGCACATCCACCCCCAGGTACTCCCGGCGGAGGAGGCGAGAGTGGCAGGTGGCTGCAAGCCTGAAAAAAAACCCAAAAATCACCCAAAATCCACCCAAACAATCCCTCCAGATCCCCCTGAAACTTCCCAAAAACATTCCAAAAAATTCCCCCAAAATTCAAAATAATTTCCTCAAAAATCCCCCCAAAATTCAAAATAATTTCCAAAAAAAATTTCCCAAATTTTCCCCCAAACCCATTGCAAATATCACCCCAAAATTGACCAAAACCAGCCAGAAATGACCCAAATTCCACCTCGAATCTGTTTGGAATTACCCAAAATTCACCAAAAATGAGCTAAAATCCCCCAAAATGACTCAAAATCCACAGAAAAATGACGCAAAATTCACCCAAAATTCTCCTAAAATCAGCTAAATTTGATTTTAAATGACCCAAAATCTGCATTAAAATGATCCAAAATCTGCTAAAAATTTAAATAAAATGCCCCAAAATCCACCGAAAATGACCCAAAATGAGCTAAAAATGACATTGAACCAAAATCCTCCCAAAATGACCCAAAATCAGCATAAAAATGACCCAAAATAAGCAAAAATTGACAGAAAATTACACAAAACCCCCCAAAACGTTACCAAATCCACTGAAAAATCACCCAAAATGAGCTAAAATTGACCCTAAATGACCCAAAATCCGCATAAAAATGACCCAAAATGAGCTAAAAAATAACATAAAACCACCCAAAATCCACTGAAAATTCCCCAAAATCCATAGAAACGGACACAAAATCCTCCCCCAAAATCCCCAAAAAATCCCCCAAAAATACCAAAAAATCCCCACAAAAAAATCCCAAAAATTCCCCAAAAAATTTCCAAAACATCCCCAAAAATCCTCAAAACTCCCCCCAAATCCCAAAAAAATCCCCCAAAAAATCCCCCATAAAATCCCTCAAAATTTTTCAAAAAATCTCAAAAATTCCTTCAAAATTCCCAAAAAATCCCCCCAAAAAATTCAAAAAATCCCCAAAAATCCCCCAAAAATAAAATAAAAAAAATCCCAAAAAATCTCAAAAAAATCCCCAAAAATCCCCAAAAAAACCCCAAAATCCCCCAAAAATAACCCAAAAAATCCCCAAAAAAGCCCCAAAATCCCAAATTGTGCTCACCAGATGGTCCCGAATCAGCCCGAGTGTCTCCGCAGCACCTCGGGGTAGTTGAACATGATGGAAACTCCTCCCGGTTAATTAATGAATTAATTAATTATTTGCAAAAGGTTTTGAATTAGTTTTGTTAATTTGGAAAAATTCGGGGGGGGGGAGGGAGAAACGAGGCGGTTTGGGGAAAAAAAAAAAAAGAGGTGAAAATCTGCTCGCAAGTGGTAAAAAAATGGGAATTTTAATTTACTAATCAATTAAACGGGAATATGAATCAATAAAATATTGATTATCGAAAGGGAATTTTAAAAATAATTTAAAGAAAAAAAAAAAGCTAAATTTGCAGCCAAATCCTCCTAAAGTTTAATTTGATTTGTTTATGGACGTTTAAACTTAATGCAACAATAAATAAACACTTAATAAATTAAATAAATACGTTATAAATATATTTAATTTAATGGCTAAAACTGAGGATTTTTGACCTTAAAACAAGGCCAAACCCCCCAAAAAAATTTAAATAAGATTTGCTAATTCTGAATACATGTTATTAAATATTAATATTAATTAATTTTAGTTAAATATTCATAACCTTGACACAATGAGCGCAGTATTAAAATTATATAAAGGCAAAAACGTGAAAAACGGCCAGAAAATGCCTCAAAAAGCTCCAAAACTTCACCCCAAAATTGAATAAATATTTAATTAAGCATTTAATTAAATAGTTGAATTGAAGAGCAATAAGCTTTAATTAACTTTAAACTTCTAAAGGTTAAAAATCGAGCTTAGTGAAACATGAAACATGAAAACCATCTATTCAAGTTGAATCAATAAATTGCTAATAAAAAATATTAAACTGCAGCAAAATTTAATTTAATTAAGGAGAACACACAGATAAATTTGAGGCAAAAATGCGTTTAAAAAACGCGATTTTAGATCTAAAATCGCTGCTCCAGCAAAACTTGAAAACCCTCAAAAAAAAAAAAGCGGCAGAACGCCGCGATTGAAACCAATTAACCGAATAATTAATTAAGTTACTTAAGGGATTAAATCTGAAAAACATATTAATAATTCCATTTAAAAGAGCTTTAAACCACCCTCCCCCCCCGCCGGGCTTCCCTTTTTAAAACCCAAAGCAGCCTCGAATTTTCCGCCAGAGCGCCAATTAGCGCCTTAATTGGGCACCTTAATGGTCACCGCGAACATCTCGCCACTAATTAAGTAAATTGGATTAATTAAATTAAGAAATTAATGACTTAAACGGTGCCCTGACGCCGCAAGCCGCAACCTCCGCCACCTCCGGACTGAGCCTTAGGCGCCTCACGGCCCCTTTTATCACCTCGGTAGCCCCGCCTCCTTTGCGGCCTTTCAGCCAATCACGATGTCACTCACCTCATACTAGCCCGCCCTTTTCCCCGTCCCCTTTTTCTCCCGCCAGCCAATCAACGCACGGCTCCTCACGCAGCAACCAGCTATGACCAATCAGAGGGGTGCATGGAAAATGCGGGAAACGCTCAGCCAATGGGAGAGCCGGGTGCCTCACGGCGCGGGACCAATCACAGCGCGGCTACCGTGAGGGGAGAAGAAAGGAAAATGGCAGCCAGAGGCCACTTACTTTGGAAAACAACTATAAAAAAGTGACTTTCCTGAAGAGACTTTTAAGATCTCTTTCTCTCCATGGATGGAAGGCATCTATTGGCTGAAGATCACCAGGACATTGTCCCATCTGTTGGTAGCTATTCCCTATCCTTCTCTCTCTTTTTCCTTTTACTTTGTTTCCTTTATCTTTCTCTCCCCTCTATTTCAAAACTGAGCTATTGGCACGCAATAAAGTGCATTGGTTTTGCTGCTGAATAAAACTTGAGTTCCTTGCTGTTTGTCTTTTGCACTCTGCGGTCTAGTGAACCATCCTGACTCCCACTGGGGTTGAGCAGATCGTGACACCCATATAGGGTCTTGATTTTCATATTTTCATTGGGTTTTTTTACTGTTATATATAATGTCTTTCACATATTAATTTCATTATGTGTATTCTTTCTACATCCATATTTACCTTTCTTTTATACAATTTTAAAAGGCCTGTTTTCTTTACTTTTTTTTTTTACATGAAGTGCCCTGGTCTGTGGGGGAAAAATTACAGCTGCCTCTCTTCTGAACCACTCCAAGGACCTGGACAGGGCTGTGCTGTGTTCTGGGCTGAACTAAAGGATGTGGAAAAGGCCTTGGTGTCAGGGATGTTGACAAGGCTGGGTAGTGTCATTGTGGGATCTCTCGCAAACCCCTTGGAAAGGGCAGAGCCATCCCAGAGGGTCCTGAGCACTTGGGAAGGGCAGACACCAAACCCCTCTGAGCAGGGACAGCAAAACCTTTTCCACTTGCCTCCCTCACCTGGCTGTGCTCTCCCTGCTTGTCAGCACTGCCATGTTTGCCTGTCTGTAGACTCCCTCCATCTCCTCCCCATGCCTGGATCTGGCACTGTCAGTTCTGTACTCAGAGGTGCCTCTAGCCCTGAACCCCCTCATCTACAGCCTGAGGAAACCAGGAGCTCAAGGCTGCAGTGTGGAGACTGATAACTAGATGGTTTCAGGAACACAAAACTGCTGGCCAGTTTCTGCCAGTCACTTGTAATAAAAGTCATTTTTGATAGAATTTTTCTGTTTGGTTGTGTTGGTTTTTTTTCCTCTATCTTAGTTTTTTAATATTATTCACAAAGGAAGGCCATTGTTTGTGTCATTTCTTATTTTTATTCTTTCCACCTTTGTTATAGCCACAAACTGTCAGTGAGGGGCTGTGCTCTCAGTGGCTTTGAATGAATTAAACAATCTCTCAGAAAAGTTTTCACTGGAGTTTCCCCTTCTGTTCCCTTCTCTGAAGCTGCAGTAGCAATGTCTGTATGCAGAGCTGGGAGCAGATCAGTGTTGGCAGCTCTGCTCCTACTGGCCACACCACTCCTGATCCAGGCCGGGTGCCACTGGCCTTTACAGCCACCTGGGCACTCTGCTGGCTCATGTCCAGCCTGCTGTCCATCAGTGCCCCCCAGGTCCCTTTCTGCCTGCCCACTCTCCAGCCACTCTGTCCCCAGCCTGTAGCACTGCAGGGGTTGTTGTGGCCAAAGTGCAGGACCTGGCACTTGGTCTTGTTAAACCTCACTTTGTTAGATTTGGGCCCTGGATCCAGTCTGTCAGGGTCCCTCTGCAGAGCCCTCCTACCTTCCAGCAGGTCCACACTCACACCCAGCTTGGTGTCACCTGCAAATTTGCTGATGGTGGACTCAATTCCCTCATTCACTGCCTCTGTATGTTACCCATAGGTAACACGTGTTTGTAGAGAAGAGCAGATGCTCCAAGCTGCTGGTGGCCCATGTCCTGAGTGGCTGGCCCAGTTTCAGTCGCAGCTGGACCAGCACGGCTGGCTCAGCAGGGGAGGAGGTGAGGGGATCTCGAGGGGCTTCCACTTCAGGGCGGGGCTGGGGGGCCATGGGGGAGGCACGCAGGGCTGGTGCTCTGCTTTCCTGGCCACTGCTGCTGCCGGGGCCACGTCTGAGAGCTGCCAAACCGGATGGTCCTTGGGCTCCCTGGGGCCGAGGGAGAGTCGCGCCTTCTTGGCCGGGATGCTGGAGCTGCAGCAGGGTGAGTGTGGAGAGAGCAGTGCCTGAGGCCCCAGCTGCTGGGGGCACACAGGGACCCTCCTGCCCAGCAGGGCCCAGAGCTGGCAGGCCTGCAAAGTCGCCATTGCTGTAGCGTCTGTGCGGGCCCGAGACAGCGGCAGCGGCCGGAGCCCGGTGAGGCGGCGGCGAAACTCGGAGGCGGCCCCAGCGCAGCATCCCGGGGACGGTACCGCCACCTCTCTGCTACCCCCTAGGCCCTGGCGGGAAGGAGACCGCGGGCAGCCGCTCCCGCAGCGCCCTCAGCCCGGGGGGAACGCGGGCCGGGCACGGCACAACGAACCCACCAGAGCCCCCGGCCGCACCCTCCGCCCGCAGCGAGCTCCGAGCCACCGAGGAACCGAACGCGGCTCCCACGGCGTTGGGGCCACCTCCGAGCTCCGCCGCCGCCTCACGGGCTCCAGCCGCTGTCACCACTCCCGGGCCCCACAGGCGCTCTAGAAATGGCGCCTTTGCTGCGGCAGGAGCGTCCTGGCGGTGGAACCGGGGTCGGGCTTGTCCCGGTTTTGCTCAATCAACACGCGAGGAGGAGGAGTGACGGCAGAATCAGCCAATTGCAGCGAGGGGCGGGCTCTGTGCGCGATCTTTCCCCCGTGCTCCGCCATTTTTCGGAACCCTCGTCTGAGGAGCGGCTCCGCGCTGGGCCCGGCCCGGGCATCGGGCCAAGGAGCCGCTGCTGCCCTGACCCACCGGGAGCTCGGGGTGAGCGGGAGCTGAGGGCGCTGCGAGCTGGGAGTGAGTCTGGGATGGAGCCGGGACCCACCTGGAGGCTCTGCAGGAGTCCGAGCCGGAAAAGGGATGTTTGAGGGATGCCCCGGGCTGTGCGGGAAAATTCACGTGGCCAGAGGTTTGTGTAACACAAAGGAGACAGAGGAGTCCTGTAAAAGTGACTTTATTCGGAAACAAAGGGAGAGGCTATGGGCATTTGTCTTGCTGTTTCTAAAACGCAGCCTCCTTTTTACCCTCATTTTCCGGGCTGCATGTCCCTCTCCCTTTCCCGAAAAAAAGAAAAGACACTTGGAAGGTTCAGGTTTCCCGATCTGCCTGCTGCATGTTCTCCTTATTATGCATCCCTCCTTTAGTATAACATCCGATTTTTATGGCTTTGTTAAGTGTTTCTCCTTCTCGAAGTTCAGGAATTGAGCAGGATCTTGGGTGAGCAGCAGTCCGTGAGAATTAATAACATTTTCTGAAGTGAAGATTTCTCCCATTGCTTTCTCATGTACACGTTTCTGGCCCTATCCCCAAGGCAATTTCACTCACTGACCCTGTATTTTTCTTCCTGGGTGTTTCTTGATTTTGGGATTATTCTCAGTCCCTCACTCCCTGTCCTTTTGTAGCCGTTTCTGGATCAGGCCTGGCTGCCACCTGCATCCCCTTGCTCAGCTGCTGAATGAGCTGCACTCAGCAAGGTGTCTGCATGGGAACAAGATGAGAGTTGCTGCAGCACATCAGAGGAGGAACAGCATTTGTTTAACCCATGGTCTGCCAGGGAAGCACGAAAACGTGTCCCATTGCCATTCTTTCCCTGTTTGGACTGGTGCATGATCTACTTTCTTGTTTCCTTTGTGACCTGTTTTACCAGTTTTCAATTATCATCTATTTGGAAACAGCAGTTGGAGTCACTTAATTTTCCACAAACTTCTCCTCCTTCTGTGAATAGGTAATGTGATCCCATCCCATGGTGAAATGTCTTGTTCTTCATTTCCCTGGATTTGTCAGCAGGAAGATCAGGAGCTACAGGTGGCCAATTGATTGTTATTTTGAGGACTGATAATATATTCCTTAGTACATATAAGGAATAGCAATAATCATAATAATAGCAGTAATAACAGCAACAACTTCAACAATAATAATAGTATGAATATTAATCATAATAGCAAGAATGAGAATAATATTTCATTTTTAATCTAATTATGCTGCACAAAATATTGGAGAACTTTTTTTCTCTTCATGTGAATTCATTAAGGTTCTCAGGGGCTGGTCCATGTTATAAGATTTGTTCTGGTGTCTTTCTATCTTTTCTCCATTTTTGGGCACTCCTCCAGCTAGGGCTGCATCAATTGACCACTTTTCTCTAATGAAATCATCAAATACTTGATCTCCCAGCTGATTTGTCTAGACTAGCAAGCACACCCCAGTGCTCTAATACACCCTATGTAACACCTCACATGTTGGAGTGGGGAGAGGGATGATTCTCCCCCACTTTTTTTAGTAAAATTTTCACAACGTTCTCCATTGCTGTTTTGCTTTGCAATTTAACCAATTTTTGTTGCAATTAAATATCCTCACTATGGGCTCTGTGTGCTGGATATAAAACCTCATTAGGTGGCATCGTGTGGTCTGGCTTGCCCTGGTTCAGGTGGCACGTGGTCGTGGCTATATTTCTCCCATTTGCAGACCCTTATCTAAACAGGGGCCCTTGAACTAAGGCTGCTGTGGCTGTGTTGGGGGTTGGGGTTTGTTCCCTTCCTTTTTCTCTCTGTGGAATTTTCCCTGTTATGATGCTAAGGAAGCTGGTTGTGCTGCACCCTAGCTCATGATGGCAGGTGACAGAAGAGATGGGGAGTAGCTGGGCAGGGTCTGGCCCTTGTGCTCGCTGGTGGGGCCAGAGGAAGATGTCTGGGGGCTGCTCACTTCCACCCCTGCCATCCCAACACCAGGAGCCAGGTTCTGTGTTGTGGGACACTGCACTGCTGCCTGCCCCCCTCCAGCTGCTGCCTCTGCACATGCAGCCGAGTGCCACAACCCCTGTGGTGAGCGGGGAGTCCTTCCTCCATCCCTTCTCCCACCTGGGACATTGCTGACATTGTCCCAGCCTTCCACAGCTGCGTGGGACCTGCCCTGCACCCACCACTGGCACTGAGCACAGAAAAAGTGTCTGTGGCCAAAAAGGATTGGAGCTGAGTTGATGTTCTGTTTGTTGTTCATTTTCATAGCTGCTGTTGTTTTTGTTTGTCTGGTTAGATATATGCTGTTGCTCCTATCCCCATATCTCTGCCTGAGAGCCCCTGATTGCAAAATTAAAACAATTAGGAGGGAGGGGGGTTACATTCTCCATCCTGCAAGGAGCTCCTGCCTTTCTTGGCAAATACCTGTCCTCCAAACTGTGACAGATTTTGGTGCCCAGACAGTGGGGCCTGAGGGCATTGAGAGCAGGGTGAAAAGGGGAATAACAGTTCTTGAGTTACCTAAGGTTTTGTGTTAGGTGGCACCATGTTGTCCAGGTTAATCTGGCTTGGGCTCCATGTGATCAGAGATACATCTCCCCCATTTGAAAGCCCTTATTTGAACATTGCCCCCCTCTCCAAAATTACTGTAGCTATTATCTGATTTGTTTGGTGGGTTGATCAGATGAGGCACTGATGGATTTTTAACTTTCTCTGGAACATAGTCACCTGGATCTAGAGTTATCACACTCTAAGTGTGTGGTTTTGGAGTTACTTCAATAATGGCACTTACTGTGAGGAAGTGACAGTAGGGGAAATCTTCCCCCAACCCATCACCCAATTTTTTCAGTCCACCCCAGCATTTTTCAGGGAGTTCAGATCCACTTTAAATGCTAATGATATCACACAGTGCCTAGTGTTGCTGATAGGCCTGTTCTATTTAGCATTCAAAGATAAGGGGGGATTGACTGGGATAACAACCCTGATACCTAACCCAGGAAATAGGGATGCTGCCCTAAAGCCTGATGCTGCCCCAGAGCCAGACCCTGCCCCAGAGACTAGGGATGCTGCCCCAGAGACTAGGGATGCTGCCCCAGAGCCAGACCCAGCCCCAGAGACTAGGGATGCTGCCCCAGGCCCTGACCGTGCCCCACAGCCCACCATGGAAAGGAACCACCTGGAGCTGGATGGGGGTTCTAGTGAAGGAGATGGGTGAGATGCTGAAGGAGCACTTTTCCTCAGCTGGTGAGAAACCCTCAACCCTCCCCCTGCTTTAAAGAGGGAGAGTCTGATGGGGCTGCAGTGCCCTGATCCTCCCCACTCTCTGACCATTCTTCTGGCTGGCTCTGAGTCAGAGATGGAGGGAATTTGGCATAGAGAAAGCAAAAGACCATATTCTCTCTGCAATTGCTATTTCCATATTCCATGTCCCATTGCCATATTTCCGTTCCCTGTTGCAGTTTTCATTCCCGTTCCCATGTTGTTCCCATGTCCCTGTCCCCATTCCCAGTTATTGGAGTATGGAACACAGAAATCTCTCTGAGTCCTTTCGAGAGTGAACAGAATACAAAAACTAAATTAAAAACCTTTTGAGAAATTAAACTACATTATGCCACACAGACATGAAATAGAGGCCTGTGCTTTTGTTTTTAAGTAGAAATATTAGTTTGCATAGATATGACGCAGAAGTATAAATCTTAGTTTGAAGTAAGTATCAACATGTATGAAGTGCCTTAAAAGTAAAAGCCTTAGAATCTGATGTAAAAATAAGCTGCAGTGAGAGCTCAAAACCACAGCTCTAGAGATAAGAAGAGTAGGTTAAGAACTTTTTCTGTATCCTTCAGATAGAACAACAGACGGGCCCTGTGAACAAGTTAGACATAAACTTTCATATTCGAAAAACAGAATTCTATTAGGTTTAGGAGACATACTTCAGGTTCCTGTTTTTTGATCATTGGGAAATCTGTCAATAAAAATCCATGTATTGGAGCCTGAGCTCTCTCTCGCTCCTCTCTCGTCGCTCTCTCTTCGTCCACCACCATCATCATCACCACTACCAGCACGTGAGAGAAGAAGAGGAGGAAGATGAAGAAGAAAAGAACAGGAGAAGAAAGGCCAGGGAGCATCTGCCTCTGGAGACTCTGCACCAGCCGCAGCTTCGACCTCTTGCAGCAGAGAGCTGCTCCTGCTTCCATCGGGACTTTATGGCAGAGAGATTGAACAGGGACTGGAGAGCCTTGGGCTCTTTGCCTTTGGAGCCTGACGTACCTTTGCAAGAAACAACTTTACAGCAGCCAGCAGCTGCTCTGCTCTGGGAAGATCTAAAGCCACAACCAATCCCCACAGCCGGTGCCAGTCCCGGTCCCTTTCCCCATTCCCGGTTCTAGTCCTCGTCCCTGTCCCGTATTCTGGCTCTGGTCCTGTAGTCTTGGTCCCAGTCCAACTGCCCTGGACCAGAGGGAAAGAAAGGCAGAGCCATGGTTTGTCAGGACTGACTTGATCCCAGTGAGCCCCGTGGTGCATTTGGTGCTGAGCCCTTGAACCTCAGGGCCTGAGAAGAGATTGCACAAACCTTTCCAGGAGCCCCAGTCAGAAGAAAAACCCAAAGTGTCTCAAAGCATTAATGGGTCCAACTGGGGTTCATCCCCAACACAGGCTCCTCATGGACTCCTTGAAGGTGAGAATTGGAGGCCATGACTGCCCAAAAACCTCTCAGAGACTCAGAAAATGTTATAAATAGATATGTTTGATTTTGTCCAATTAATCGAAACAACAAGGTTAAGTTTAGCAGCAATTTATTAATAACACAAATTGAATATAAATGAATACAATCAAAATATATTAGTTACGTAGATTTAAGTAAATACAAAATCTGGCAGTGAGTAATTTAGTATAATTGATATTTGGTTCAAATAAAGCAGAAGCAAAACTGACTGGGGGTATGGGCAGGGCCCTTCCTCTCACACCATACCAAACCAATTGAGCTAAAAATCTCACTTACATACTGTTTACTAATACATATTAATACAGAAGCTTCTGGAAAGCTCCTCCTCATTTCTATTCCCAAAATCCACGTCCCTGTGTTGTGTTGCCATGCGTCACCAGTGGTCGGGGTCTCTCCTCCTTTCGGGGTCTTGTTTCCGATGAAGGCTCTGGGTCTTCCTCAGTGTTCGCTGTGTGACATCGCAGGGAGCGCAGGCGCACTGAGCTCAGGGTTATATCATTAAATATATGTTCCCACAACAGGCCTTAGTCCAGTGTCCAGTGCCTGGAATGATCCAATTTGGCTCAATTCAAGGTCAAAAGTTTTATTTCTAGTTGCTGTTCTTAGACCTATATCCTTACTATCCTCACTCCCACCAAACAACTAGAGGATGATTCCATCTGCTTTGTTTAACCATTTCCTTTATCCTTTTTGCTTTATAACAATTAAATACAATTTTTCTATTGATTATAACGCAACAATTTTGCTAATATAGTTCCAATTTAATGAGCATGAATCACATTTATAAATGTACCATGCCCGAATTTTTGAGTTACCATTTCGAAGTTTTTTGAGGGACCATTCCCAGGTTTTTTGGTGGAATATTCCTGGGTTTTTGGGAGAAATGTTTGTGAATTTTTGAGGAATATTTCTGAATTATTGAGAAAACATTATGGAATTTTCGTGGGACCCTTCCCCGATTTTTGGGGACCATTCCTGGATTTTTTGGGGACCATTCCTGGGTTTTTGGGGAACATTCCTGGGGTTTCAGAGGGAAAGTTTCTGAATTTTGGGGAGCATTTCTGAATTTTTGAGGTACCATTCCCAGGTGTTTTGGGG
>NW_027636341.1:0-26903 GCF_903797595.1 Erithacus rubecula
GCAAACAGGCACTTTATTGTTTCTGGAAAGCACAGAGTGCTCATCTCCTCAGGGCATCCTCAGGCTCCTGGTCCCTCAGGCTGTAGATGAGGGGGTGCAGTGTTGGAGGCGCAGCGAGCACAGAAGTGACCGTGCCAGAGCCAGGATGGGCACCAGGGTGGCACAGGTGACCTCTGGGCTTTGCAGGGCCCAGGCACAAGGGCTGTGCCAGAGCCAGGGCTGAGCTCCCTCTGTGGGCTGGGGCAGAGCCCAGCCAGAAATCCCCCCTGAGGCAGCAGCTCTGCACTGGTGGCCACCAGGCTGCTTGCCAGGGGGCTTCTGGCCATGCCCTGGAAGCAGCTGCTGCTGCCAAGGTGCCTTTGGTGCCTCAGGCTCTCCCTGGCACAGCTCCCACCATGGCACTCTGCTCTTGTGCCCGAGCCCTTCCCTGTGCTGGGGCTGCCTGGGGCTTTTCCTGCAGCAGGACCTGGCCTGGCCATGGCCCAGGAAAGGCAGTTCCTGCTGGAGCAGGAGGCTCTGCCTGCAATGGGCTCCAACAGCTCCAGCAAGGACCTGTTTGCAAAGCCCCAGGGGGAAATGAAAGAGGGAGGGTCATGCTGCCTTTGGGGTGAATAATGCTGAAACCAGCCCGACTCCTCCATCCCAAAGTTCAACATCCTGAGAGGGAGCTGAAGCTGTGGCAGAGCTGGGAAAATCCCCAGAGCAGGGAACAACCAAGTGGCACCACAGAGAACTTCTGCAGAGTTGCTGAGCTGGCACAGCCTGGGCACATCTGACTGACAGCACTTCAGACTAGAAAAGCCCTGTCCCAAATATTAGTGGCAGCATCTCCTGACATTTCCCTTCTTAGGGGTGTGTGGAGATTCCTCCCTGGATTGGAGACACCCCTCAAGGTCACTGCTTGAGGCTGAGCTAAGGAGATTTGCCCAGGGTCGTTGGTCTGGGGGAGTGACACCCATCTCTACTTAGTTCTGCTTTGATACAGTTGCTTCAAAATTGCTTCCTAGGGCATGATATTAAAATAGATGTTACAGCTCCTAAACTGTGGAGTAAGTAATTCTGATTAAGACCTTTTTGCCTAATCATGATCATAATCAACCATATCTCTATGCATATAAATACTTCTAGATTTCCATCCTTAATGTTGAGGGACAAAGTTATACAAAGGTTCAATTCCAGCCTTATAATACTTTATCAATAAATTCTTGACAAAGTCTGGCACTGGGATTGGATCCAGGCATTCCCAGGCTCCTCTAAAAGAAGGAGTTTAGAAAGCCTGGGGTCCTGGTTTAGGGGAGCAATTGGGGTGTTGGGGGTCCTTTGTGCCCCTCGTGACCCAACAAGAGCTTCTCTAATAAACTTGGCCTGAAGCTCCCACGGGACGCATGACAGGAACTCCAGTGAGTGTCTGTGACATCCCAGCCCTTTGGCAGCCTGGGCACTCCTGGGGACTCCCTGTGAGTGTCTGTGACATCCCAGCCCTTTGGCAGCCTGGGCACTCCTGGGGACTCCCTGTGAGTGTCTGTGACATCCCAGCCCTTTGGCAGCCTGGGCACTCCTGGGGACTCCCTGTGAGTGTCTGTGACATCCCAGCCCTTTGGCAGCCTGGGCACTCCTGGGGACTCCCTGTGAGTGTCTGTGACATTCCAGCCCTTTGGCAGCCTGGGCACTCCTGGGATGTCACCCTGGAGCCCCTGTGGGTGTCTGTGACCTCCCAGTTCTTTAGGAGCACACGGATGTCCCCACTGCACTCCTGCCACTGCCTGTGACAAATTGGCTCCTTGGCACCTCTGTTGTCACTGTGGAGCCCTGTGACTGTCACCTCATGACCCTTAGGAAGATTAAGGACCCCTGGAATGTCACCATGGAGCCCCTGTGACTGAGTGTGACCAAACAGATCTTTAGGAACCCAGACAACCCTCAGATATGCCCATGGAGCCCCTGTGCCTGCACGTGAGCTCACAGCTCTTGGGCAGCCTGGAAACCCCTGGGATCTCATAATTCCTGCTCTGCTGAGGATGGATCCTCCCAGCTCCACTGTCCACGGCTGCTGCCTGGGACTGATGGCTCATCCCAGCTTCTGTCCTCAGACCCGCAGCTGCTCTCCTGGTGCGATGTCTCATCGTTATCAGCATCCTCTGATGGTTTCCAGGGCAGCAATCTCCTTTTGTCTCTGATTTGCTTAGCTGTTTTGCTTGTGATTTGCTCTGCAATAAGCTTATTGGTGTTTTCTTGCCCTTGAACTGAGCCTCCAGTCTTACCAGCAGTTCTTCCTCCTCCTTTGTCCAGCATCTTTTGTGAGCTCCTCACTTGGATGTTTCTTTCGGCTGGGGGAGCAGCCATCCTTTCCTGGATCCTTATCAATGGGTGTGCCAAGACAAGGTGAAAAATAGACTAGGTCATTAGAATACACTTCTAGAATATTTTCCTTAGTAATTCTACTTTCATACTGACAACTAAGTTTAGGCCAGAAGAGGAAGAATCAATTTGCAGCCTTAGGAGAAGAAGCAGTGAGAGTTTTTAACCTTGACAATTGTTGGGTCTGAGAGAGCCAGGAGCATCTGAAGAGTGGCTGTCTAACCCAGCTGAACCTAATGGTGGGTCAGCACCCTCAGTGAGGTCCATAGTGGGATGGGATTTGGGACAAAGAAGGAAGTCCATGGTGACTTCATTCTTCTGAAACAGGCACTTATTGCCTAAATAGGACAGGGCCATCTACATAGGAAAAGCATTTGTGAATTGATTATATCTTAGGGTTTAAACAATTGGGTTTGGACTCCCAATTACCCTCCTTAGAATTATTCCAAATATCAAGGGAAATGCTATCAAATGCCTGTTTAGCTCACTAATGGTAGCTGGCTAAGGTGTTCCTACAATAATTAATGAAAAGATTTGGAAGGCTGTAAAGCAGTGGGGAGGGAAAGGGGTTTTCTGACTAAGCTTTTAAGCTGCCAATGAGAAAATTCCACAAGCAGAGCACATGTTGTTTGTGATTATCAGTGAAGAAATGGCAACACGGGAAAGGAATTTGACCCCTTTTTAGTGAGTTCTGCTCCAAGTCCCACCAAACAGCTTGCAGATGTAAATGTAGATGGAAAGCCCATGTGGAAGCTTGGAAATGCAAATATTGTGACCCCCATGGTGGGGCTATTATTGTTGAAGGACTGTTAGGGCCAGGAAAAAAGCTGCATTTTGACCCACCAATTGATGACAAAGGTCAGATGGCCTTTTGCTAATGCAACATGGGCTTTGAAAGAGCATTATTGTATTTGTGGCCAACATGCTTATTGCAGGTAACCTCCAAACTGCTGAGGGATCTGTTCAATGGGGCTTAAATTGACTGTTGTTCTTTTTTCTACCACAAAGTGAGGGAAATCACTTAGGAATCAAAATCTAATTGAACAATTTAACAATTTAACTAGAGAAAAGCAATCAATGGATGCAGTTCTGGCTGGAGAGAGCACCCAAAATGGGGAAAAGATGAATGGCCACAAGATAAAAAATTATACTGCAATATAGACCAGCCACTTGGAATTAAAATCAGGTGCCAGAGAACCCATTTATAATTGGAATGGGATCATTAGGTTACAAGCTGCCTCTTAAACAATAACCAAGCAGACAGCTGCAGCTCTTGACCTTCCTGCTGACCTGTCCACTCAAATGAGGAATGCAATATTTCAACATTGGATGGTATTAGGTCATCTATTAACAGAAGAAGGAGGAGTTTGTGGAAAATTCAATTTTTCAGACTGCTGTTTGCAAAGAGATGGTAATGGAAAAGTGATCAAACAAATAACAAAGAAAATAAAGTCAGCTCACACACCCATCCAAATGTGGAAAAGATGGGAATGGGACACGTTTTCATGGTTTCCTGGCAATCTATGGGTTAAATGAATACTATTTCTGCTCTTATGTGCTATAGCAACACTCATCTTTTTACCATGCACGACACCTTGCTGAGTGCAAGTCTTTCAGCAGGTGATCAAGGGGATGCATGTGGCAGCCACACCTACTGATGCAGAAATGATTACAAAAGGATGGAAAATGATGTCACTGCAAATACCTGCAAAACCAAAGATGATTCAGGAAGAAAAACTTAAATCACTGGCAATTATGGTGTGTAAAGACAAATAGAAAATAAAGAAAATAAAAAGAGGAGGGATGGAAAGGAGTAAGATGATTGTATCTTTACAAACAGACCATGTGAATTTGCTTGCAGACAAAGCTGGGGACTTACAGACAGTGAAGTAACAGAAGACACTCTTCATTCTAGAAACTGTTACTAATCAACACAGACATTTGCTCAGCCAAGGCCGTGTTAAATTCCTGAACCTAGACCAAGACAAGAAAGAGTTACTAGAATTATGAAGAGCTTTTGCTTTTTTTTCTTGTATATTACAAAAGGACGAGTGCATAATAGAGTGGGGCATAGATTAGCTGGTTGAGGAATTCTGTACCTTAAAATTGCCTCATCCAGTGGGGAAAAAGAAGAGGGTGATGCGGTTGAAAATTTAGGATACAACGGGGGCTGCATCTCCCAATTATTTGAGACACCCTATGGGAAATGTCCCATGACCTCTCCCTTTATTCAAATAAAGGTACAGGACTCCTCTTTCTTCCTTTTGGACATAAACCTGTGGCATCGTGGATGAATTTTTCTGACAGCAGTGACCTATAAAGGAGTAAAGTGGTTCCCCCCGCAGGCTCCATCCCGCTGCAGCGCCCCGGGACTGCCTGCAGCGCTCCATCCCTTCCCCAGGGCTGCCTGCGGGCTGCGGACCCACCTCGCTCTCTGCACGGGCAGGGCTGGGCCCCCTCACCAGCAGCCGAGGGGCTGCAGGGCGGCAGCTGCAGCACCATCAGCCTTTCTATGCAGGGCGCTGCTGCTGCCTCCATCTCTCCATCTCCTCCCCTGCTCGCCCCTGGCTGGGCGCTCACGGGCGGCCGCCCTCGCCTGTCCAGTCTCAGCGGGAGCTGCCCCTCCGTGGCTCTCCCAGCAGTGCCGCGCCCGGGCTCCACGCGGATCTGGGCAGGGCCGGCTGCGTGCGGCTCTCGTGTTGTGCAGCAGCCACGGTGCAGGCGGGGTGGGCTGCGTGGCCGCGGCAGCACCAAGAGAGGAGCTGCGGGCAGGACGGTGAGTGCTGTGGCCGTGCGCTTCTGTTCCCTGTCGCTCGCTGGCTCTCCCCGGCCCTGTGACCCCGCGGAGTGCTGGGCCTGGCCGGGCAGTGCACAGCCACATGTGTGGCCAGCGGCGGCCGCAGCAAGGGACTGCTGGCACTGCTGGTGCTGGTGGTGGTGAGAGAGGGGGCCAAGGGCAGAGATCGCAGGGTAGACCTGTTACCCTTCCCTGGCCTTTTTCTCTGACGGCCATTGGTAGGGTAGACCTGTTGCCCTCTGCGGCCTTTACTCGTAAGGACTTTCACGGGATAGACTTGTTGCCGTCTGCTGGCCCTGGAGCCTGGACACTGAGCAGCGGCGCCGCGTCTCGTCCATCCCATGAGCGGCCCCCTTGCCCTGGCCCGCCCGCCCAGCACGCCTTCGCCGCAAGCCCTGCCCGTCCCACAGCCCCCGAGCACTCGCACCGCGCTCACACTCCTGCTCACGCCTGCTCTTCCCCCTCCTCTAAAGCCGCTCCCTCAATGTACCCGAGTTGTGCTCCCAGCCTAAGGCGCTGGCCCTGCCGCCTCCAAGCCCCAGTGAAAAAGGGAAAGGAAAAGGGAAAGGAAAAGGGGAAAAAAAAACCCAGAATAAAATTAAAATTAAAAAAATTAAATAAAATATATATTTTTTAAAAAGTATTCGAAAATATTTATTGGTTTTGAAACTGGCCTCACAGGATGTGACAGGGCTGCTAGGGCCATCCAGCTTCAGAGCATTACGGGGCTGTGGGCTTTGCCTGACTCCAGGACGGTACGAGGACACCTCGTCTACCCGGCTCTGGGCCAGCGCCGTCCGCCAGCCTCCGCCAGAGATGGCACCGCAGCGGCGGCGGACCTGGAGTGAGTAGGTGTGCCCCTGTCCAGGGTGGCCCCTGAAGGCCAGGTCTACCCAGCTCCGGGGCCAGGGCACCCGCCAGCCGCCTCCAGAGACGGCGCCGCAGCAGTGGGCAGAAGCGAGGCGAGCAGCTCTGCCCCTCTCCGCGGCGGCCAGGACAAGATGGCTCTGCCCGATACTGGGGCCGGCGGTGTCCACCAGTTGCACCCCCTTGATCAGCTACGATTGCTTCTCTGCCATGTGTCCACTAGCACGGCTCGGCCCACGCATCCTGTGCTTTTTATTTTTTTGGATTCACTTTTTGCTTGCTTGCCGTCCCCTGCCTTTTCCGGAGGGAAGCCGATCCCTGTGAGCTGTGTCAAAGCCGCTGGCCCCGGCCATGGTCGGCGGCAGCTTCTCCCACGCTCGCTGCATCGCTTCCCTGGGCCGCTAAAACCTGCCCTGCCACGGCCGCCCCCTCCCTGCTCTGCACTTCTCTCACTAGGGAAACATCCTTCCATGTCGCCTCTGCCTATCCCTGTGCAGCACAATTCACCAGGCCTTGCATTGTTCACCCTCTAATAGGGAATGTGAGCTGGCTTTCGACCATCGGGAGACAGGTCAGTTTTACCCTACTGAGGATGTGTTGTTGCAACAGGCTGCTCCTGCTCCTTCTGAATCTCTTTACTGAAGTGTGTCCATCTTTCCCAGAGCCCTTTGTTCTTAAGGACTGTTCCCCTTAAAAAATCAGGGAGACAGTTCATCCCAAATCCGTGCATGCTGAGTACAGGAAAGCTTCTGCTTATATTCTGTACTTTGCAAAGATATTCATTGATTGTCCTGGACTAAACGCACATATGATAATCATTTCCCCAAAATCTTTAACATATTTCCCCTCCCTGTGTGTTTTGTCCTGGGGGTCTCTCTGGTGGTCCCTGGTGGTCATGGACCCCAATGTTCCAGTGGGCCTGGCTGAGCTGGCAGGACACTGAGGCTGGTGAATTCCAGTTCCCCTTCTTACATAAGGGGCATTGTGTGGTTTGCAGAGGCCAGTAGTTTTGGAGAGCAAGCATTGTGTCAGCTCACCTGGGGTGGGCAATTTATCATCTGTTAACATGAGGTGACAGAGTGTATTATGACATCACAGAGTGTATTATGACATCACAGAGTGGGCTATGACATCACAGAGTGCGTTATGACATCACAGAGTGGGTTATGACATCACAGAGTGGACTAGGACATCACATAGTGGGCTATGACATCACAGACTGGGCTATGACATCACAGACTGGGCTATGACATTACAGAGTGGGTTATGACATCACAGACTGGGCTATGACATCACAGTGTGCTATGACATCACAGAGTGGGTTATGACATCACAGAGTGGGCTATGACATCACGGAGTGGGTTATGACATCACAGAGTAGGCTATGACATTACAGAGTGGACTATGACATCACAGAGTGTATTATGACATCACAGAGTGGGTTATGACATCACAGAGTGGGCTATGACATCACAGAGTGGGCTATTTGAGGTCATTGAGCATTACAGGCTGTCCCTGTGACATCACAGGGCCAAGGTCTGACATCCCAGCAGGGCTGTGTGACATCCCAGCAGGGCTGTGTGAGGTCACTGGGTTGGTCACTCTGCCCCAGCCCCCTCACAGTTTCCCCAGACAAGTCCAATGCTGTTCATGCCCAGCAGGGTCCCCTGTCCCTCTGTATCCCCCTGCTCCACCTGGAGCCACAGCCTCCCCAAGGATGTTCCACAAATCAACCCCAGAGCCTGACATGGGGACAAGGGCCCAGGGCTGTGTGACCCGGACATCAAGGACGTGGATTATCCAGGTCACTGGGGCTGGTTAGGGTTCCCCAGGGCAGGAAAGATGTCTGGCAGCTGGAGCAGGCTGAGGGAAGGGCCTCCAAGGTGGGGCTGGAGCCCTTTGGCTGTGAGCAGAGGCTGAGGGAGCTGGGCTTGTCTAGCCCGGAGCAGGGAAGGCTGAGGGGCTCCTCATGCCAGCCTGGCAGTGCCAGCCAGGAGCTGATGGAGAGCACAGAGCCAGGCTCTGCACCAGGGGCCTGTGGGAGACAAAACACAGTGAGTGGAAGGGGCAAGAAAGGAGAACAGACAGGACAGGAGGAGTTAAAATGAGTCAGGCAGCTTTCAGCATTTCCTCAACACCAAAATCAGCCTGATTCCTCTATCTACCATGACAGCTTTGAAAATAGAGCATTGTTTGAGGTGTTCAACCCCCACTGCAAGCACAGCATCCTGATACAGCACTTGAACAGTGTTTCTACCTGTCACAGAATCATCTTTGTCTAAAATTGGTTTTGTACACAAATCCCTTGTGGGCGGCCATGGCAAGATGGCTCTGCCCGATACTGGGGCCGGCGGTGTCCGCCAGCTGCCGAGAGAGGGGAGCTACGGCTGGGACCTGCCACAGCTCCCCAAGGGCCCTTGTCCTCACAAAGTGTCTCTGCAATGCCTTGGCCAGCAGAATGCCAGGGCTATAGAAATCCAGACACATGGACACACACACAGATCTATAGGTTTGCTGAAGGGGTTTATTGATCATTCATGAGAAATTTCTCAGGGCACAAGGGAAAACAGGGGAGTCATTCAGGGATGATCAACCCCTGATGCCTCTGCAGCAGGCTGCACATGGATGTCACCAACTCTTGCAATCCTAAAACACAGAGCCCAGAACGTGACCCACCGGAGCCACCATGACAGGAGAGGGGCCTTGTCCCAAGCCTCTCTCTGCTGGCACTGCTGACCTACCCATGGAAAGCAAGAGCCAGGCACTTCTGCCACAAAGGACCCACCAGCTTTGCAGCCACAGGGGGCTGGGGACAACAGCGGCATGAGAGACACACTGGGACACTGGGCTGACTGGGAGGAAAGGGGAAAGCAGGGGGGTCCTTGGAGAAGGGGCCTGTGGGAGCAATGGGGTGCAAGAGCTGCTGTGCTCCTGCCCCTGCACTGGGGTCCTGGCCCAGAGGCACAGCTGGGGCAGGGGCTGCACCCAGGGTCAGCCAGGGGCTCCTGGGGTGACAGGGATGGGAATGCAATGGGGGACCCTGGGCATGGGGTCCCTGGGAAAGATCCATGGGGCAGGGATGTTGTATGGGATGTCAGTAAAAGTGCACTGGGCTGTGCTGGGAGAGATTGGGATAGTCTGGGGTGTGGTGGCCATGCAAGGGGAAGGGCTTAAACTGGCAGAACTCATGGTACCCACCAGAGGTGTCTTCAGGATCTCAAAATTTTCTAAATCCATCTGCAGAGAGATCAGGAGACCTGCTGAGCACAGCCACCTTCATCTTCCTCTAGCACTGGCAGTGCTGGCTGAGGCTGTGCCAGGTGAGGAGAACATTTATCCCTTCCAGGACTCCTCCCTGTGCCCTCCCTGGGAGCCCCCAGGCCAAAGCCTGGCTTGGCACAGCCCCCAGCCCTGGCCCCAAGCCCAGCCCTGCACAGAGTCTGTCCCACCTGTAACAGGCATCCAGCCCCCTCACCCATCATCCCTTCAGCTTCCTGCATGGGGCAGCTGCCCCCTGCAAGGGCCCAGGAACCTGCAGGGGCCAAGGGCTTGGGCAGGGAGCTGGAGACAGGTGAATCCCTGCTCCAACACAATCCATCTTCCAGCAGCCCCCAGACTGCTGGGGGATTGTGATCACCTGAAGGTGAGGCTGAGGCTTGGGGAATTACTCAGGTGTGGCACTTCCCACATCCACAGCACCCCATTTATCAACCCTGCAGACACCAAACTAGTCCAGTCTCCATCCCCAGAGCAGATTCCAGAAAGGAATATCTCCTTCCCAGCCCCTCACCCTGTCACACCTGCAGCCACTGAGCCATCCCAGAGCCCCTGGGTCCTGCTCTGCCCAGCTGCCACACATGGGGGTGCCAGGGACCCCATCTCCAACAAGGCTCCTATTCCAGCCCTGTCCCTCTCTGGGACTTGCCCACAGCTCCCCAGGGCCCTTGTCCCCACTCAGTGTCTCTGCCATGCCCTGGCCCTGGGCCCAGGCCAGCAATGGCCCAGAGCAGGATGTGCCCATGCCCAGGGCTGTGGGGGAGCTGGTGTTTGTCCCCAGGCAGCCACTGGGATCAAACTGGGTAAACAGAGGTGCCAGTCAGGGGGAGGGATGTTGGTGTTCTGCCTGCATCTCTGATGAGCCCTGTTTACCCAGGGCCTGGGACCAGGAGGACATTCAGCATTAGGGGTGTCCAAGAAGTGAAAATCCCCTGAGAAGTGGTTCCTCAGAGCTGTCCATGGCTTCAATTTATGTTTGACATTCCACAACATTAATGAAGGCTTTTGCTTCTCTCTATCCACAGGGACACTGCAGATCCAGCAAAGATGTGTTGTGGGCAGTTGGGCAAACATTTCAGGTGACTGCATTCCTGAACTTGTCCAAGGAGCTGCAGGGCCCAGGAAGATTTTCCTGTGCAGTGCCCCAGGGATGAGGGAGCACAGTGTCCCCATGGGGGATTCTTGAGCAGATGGAAAGTGCTCTGATGTCATTGGTGTGCTGGTCTGCTCTTGGAATGGAATTGAGGAAGTGTCCACAGGGTCCTGATGGCAGAACTTTGGCTGAGGACAGGTCCAGGTTTCCCTGGAGATCAGTGCCAGTCAGGGGGATGGCACTGGACAGCCACTGGCCATGTGCCAACAGCCCAGGGAGAGCAAGCTGAACGGGCACAGAAGCTCCCATTGTGGCCAGATTGGCCTTGCAGCTTCAGGGACACCACGGGAATGTCCCTGCCTCCCTGGGGCTGTGTCTGAGCTGTGCAGATCTGTCCCTGCAGCTGCTACCAGCATTTCAGCAGTGAGGGATTTCCCATCCTGACTGACTGGCACTTCTGTGTGAGAAATGTACCACACAGTCCTCAGCTGTGGAAAGATGGAGACTTCATGGAGCAGCTCCAGAGGAGGCTGAGATGCTCCAAGTGTTGGAGCACCTCTGGGACAGAGACAGGCTGGGAGAGTTGGGGCTGTTCAGCCTGGAGCAGAAAAGGCCATGGGGACACCCCAATGTGGCCTTGCTGGACTTCAAGGCACCTCACAGGAAATGTGAGCAGAAGTGTTTTAGTAGGGCCTGTTGGAACTGGAGAAGGGGAAATGGTTTTCAATTAGAACAGGATTCGTTCAGACTGGACAAAAGGAAGATATTTCTCCTGCTGAGGGTGGTGAAACACTGGCACAGGTTTCCCAGAGAGGTGGTTGATGCCCCATCCCTGGAAACATTCCAGGCCTGCTTGGAGCAACATGATGGAGCAAAAGATGTCTCTGCTGCCACCCCAGAGGAGGGACTGTGGTGTCAGCTACCAGAGGGGTTGGTGTCTCTGTAGGACGCAATTCCCCCGGGGAGCAGAGAGAACACACAGCACCACAGGTGGCAGGAATGTCCTCCCATGGAGATGGGAATACTCTGCATCAACAGGGTCAGGCTGCCCAGCTTTGCCTCTTTGTAGATGGGCACAAGGTTCAGAAGAGACTGAGAACCAGGAGCTGGCACAGTGTTTTTGACACCACTTGGTTTCCTGAGGGCCTAGAGTGTCCCAGGTTCCCTTTGGTTCCTGAGGCCCCCACAATGTCCCAAGGATCCCTGGGCAGCCCAAGGCCCTGAGGTGTCCCAATGGATCCTTGGTTCCAAGTGGCCTCGCTGGGTCCCAGAGGCCTCTGGATTCCATGAGACCCCACAGGGTCACTGTGTCCCCCTGTTCCCACAGGGCACAGTGTCACAATGGCCCCTGAGCATCTTTAGGCACCAGAGTCTCACAGCATCCCCTCAGTTCCATGAAGTGCGCAGTGTCACAATGTCCCCTTGGTTGCTGCAGTGTCACAAGGATTGCTGGCAGCCAGGAGACCCTGAGGTATCCCAGTGGGTGGTTCCATGTGTTACATATGTGATTCGTGCTAATTAAATTGTAACAATATTCGCAAAATTGTTCCATTATAATTAATCAAAAATTGTATTTAATTGCTATAAAGCAAGAAAAAGATAAAGGAAACGGTTAAACAAAACAGAAAAAAAACATCCTCCAGATATTAGGTGGGAGGCAGGATGGGAAGGGTACAGGTGTAAGAAAAAGTGTCTAGAAATAGGTTTTCGACCTTGAATTGAGCCAAATTGGCATGATTCCAAACCACTGGACACTGGACTAAGGCCTGTTTTGGGGACATCTATTTATTATATAACTCTAAGCTCAGTGCTCCTGTGCCACCTGCGAGGTCACACAGTGAACACTGAGGAAGACCCAGAGCCTTCATTGGAAACAACACTCCCGAAAGGAGGAGAGACCCCAGCCACTGGTGACACATGCACAACACAACAGAGTGATGTAGATTTTAGGAATGGAAATGAGGAGGAGCATTCTAGAAAATTCTGTGTTAATATGCATTAGTAAACAGTATGTAAGTGAGAGTTTAGCTTGGCTGATTTGGTACGGTGTGAGAGGAATGGCCCTGCCTGTACCCCCGGTCGGTTTTGCTTATGCTTTATTCAACTGAACCCTATTATACTTGAATTGCTGCTAAATTTTGTAATTATTCAAATTTATGTAACTCATATGTTTTGATTGTATTCATTTATACACAATTGCTATTATTAATAAATCACTGCTAAATTTAACTTTGTGGTTTGATTAATTGGACAAAAACTAACACATCCCATAGAGCAACCCCAGAAGTTATGATAGTTTCTTCTCTCATCTCCTTCCCCACTGAAGCATTATTTATATTGTTTTCTATTCAGGACGAGCAAAGGTAATATTACAGATAATTTCCTTCAATATTTAGGTGGAGTTGAATTGACTTTAATTATTAGCGTAGATATGGGTTTGGAAAGTAATTAGAATTTTTGAATTCATGGAGCCAAGTTCAGTTTCTGGTTACTATCTGGATCACTCCTCTGCCTTATTAGCTTCACTGTTTTCAACAGAGCATGTCCACGTGTCCATATCACCTCTGTGCCACTCCATCCCTTGTTTCCCTGTCTTCTCTGAGCCATACACCAAGTCCCCCTCGTTGTTCTGCTCTCCAGATGTGCAGACAGTCCTGTCCCCCAATGCACATCCTCCTTCTTGCTGAACTTTGGTTTTGGTCTTCTCTCCATGATCCTCTTGAAGATGATGAGATGCAGGGGAGTGTCAGGAGGAGGAGAAGGCAGTTTCAGAATAGAATGATAGAACGTTTGGGTTGGGAAGATTAAAGATAATATCATTCCATCCACCTGCCATGAGCAGGGACACTTTCCACTAGTCCAGGTTGCTCCAAGACCCATCCAGCCTGGCCTTGAACACTCCCAGGGATGGGGTGTCAACAGCTCCTCTGGCTACTTCTCTTCCTTATGTTTGGCCTTGGAAGGACCCATCACACATCCCAAAGGAGATATTGCAGGCCCATCAGCATTACTTGAGTCCCTGGGAAGGTTCTATCCTCTTGGGAAATATCAGGATGATGCAGGAGAGTGGGAAGAGCCAGCACTGATTCACCAAGGGCAAATGGGACTCGACAAACCTGATCACCTTCTAGGACAGTCTCCAGCTCAGCTGGGTGGGGTGAGCAGTGGACATCGTCCACCTGGGTGTCTCAAAGCTTGTGATAGAGTTTCCCACAGCCTCCTCCTGGAGAAAGTGATGTGTGAGTCTGGACAAAGGGTCTGTGCTGTGGGTGGGAAGTGTCTGGCAGGCAGTCCCCAGAGAGTGCTGGGAAAGGGATCCTTTGCAAACTGGGAACCCCTCAGAGTTGGTGGCCCTCAGGGAGCCATATGGGGACCAGTGACCAGGGGGTCAGTGTCCACAAAGGAGACAGAGGAGTCCTGTAAAAGTGACTTTATTAATGAACAAAGGAATATGTCTGGGGGGCTGGGGCTCTCCCTCAATTACTGTAAGCAAGTAGACTTCCATTTCACAGCCACATCACACCCTCCTCCCTTCTCCATTGGCTGAAGTATTTGGAAGGTACAGACTTCTGTATCCACCTATAAACATGTCCCCCTTTGGTTTGTAACCCATTCTACAACATATGATACACGGTAATCAATATTACCTTTAAGTCTGCCCTGGGCAGAGAAGTTAACACTCATAACCCTAGTAAGTCTTTGTTTTTCTTCTCAAAGTTCAGGAGTTTAGCACAACCTTGGCTGAGCAGCAGTCCATGTCAATTAGTAAAGCTTTCTAAAATTAATGTGTTCCCTTGTCATTTCCTATGGAGAAGTATCTGGCTTTATCCACAAGGAGATTCACACAGCCAGTTTTTAAGACACATTAATCTTATTCCTGTCAGATTTATGATCAAATGGAGTAAATCAGTGGAGACACTGATCTCCTTGGTTCCATGAGGCCCTGCAGTGTCATAATGACCCCTTGGTTCCATGACTGGTCAGAGTTCCTGCACTCTCAGTGGCTGGAGGAGATGCCACAAGAAAGCCATACTCATAGTCCTGTCATCCATTCTGTCCCTATGCCCAGACCAGCCCCACTTCTCTCTCCTTCCCTGCCACACATTTAGTGTGTAACACCTCCCCCCTCACCCGAGTCCTTATGTGTGCAGGTGTCCTGGTTTGAAGGACAGGTATCTGACAAAATATGCCAAAGCTTCTCTTTGAAATGGCAAATATAAACACTCTGCCTCCAAATTACTATAATTTTGAAATTAAGGGGCTCTCAGGCATAGATATGGGAATTAGGAACAACAGTTCTTTACTAGGAAAATTAAAATAGAAATACAGTATTACAAAGAAAAATCCCCAAAACATTGACAGAGTCAGAATACAACCTGGCACCCTGTGTCATGGTGCTGGTAGCAGTCCCATAAATGGTGGCTGCATCCTCCTGTTGTGGCAGATGTGGTTCAGTTGAAGCAGTGGTCTTGTAGAAGATACAGCTTTCCTCTGAAGGTCCAGAGATTATGTGGAAAGGTCTGTTTTTTCTCTGGAATCCAGTGGAAAGAAAGTAACTTGTTGTTCAAAATCTCAGATTTTATCTAGGTAGGAAAGGTTTGGCTCCTCCCTCTGGCTGGAGCATCTCCCAGTGAGATGCTGTAATTTTATCAGTCATGCACTGGGACTCAATGGCCCAGCAGCAGATGATATCTTCCTGGAGGGAGGATGGGTTGTTGAAAAGATAAAGATAATTGCCCCATCTTGTCTTAAAGATGGCTCATTAGCAGATGGTATGTGCCATAGAGATAAGGAATCACTACCCCACCTGGTTTTGACAGATGGTGATAGATTACGCATTTCTGGCCACATCAACCCAATACAGTTAAGTGACAATGGCATCAAGAGTGTGAGGCAGGGCTGGTGCCTGGGGGACCTCTGGGGCAGGAGGCCAGAAGGGATTAATTCCCCACACGCTGCAGCTCCCTGTGCCAGCCAGGACCAACACCTTCCCCAGAGTGAGCACTCCCGGGCACAGCCAGGGCCGTGCCACACTGCAGCTCCCTGCAAACTGTGGTGTCATGGGGATGGCTTATTATCACACACCATTTTTGGGGTTTTGTTTTGCTTTGTTTTGGTTTGTGCCCAGGGGTGGTGGCTGTCCCTGCCCACTCCCCATCCTCCCTGGCTCTGGGGCTATCATGATGAATGGGAGCCAAGCTGGGGTTTCCAGAGGGAGACGAGTTGGGGTGGGAGCAGCCCTCTCCCTTTTCGGCTCGGGTTGTTCGACTGGACATACCGCAGCCGGTCTCTCACAGGGATCCTGCTGTTCCTGTGAGTTTTGCTTGGTTCTTTTTGGGTTTTGCTGCTTTGGCACTGTGACTCAGCTTGCCAGCTTGGCTTATTTTGCTGCTCTGCTGTCAGAAAGCCCAGAGCCAGTGTATGCACCCCAGGACTCAGGAACACGCTGTTTCTCTCTGGGGGCTGGTCCCCTCATCATAGCCTGGACCCAGGTTCCTGACAGCGCCAGTGAGAAATCTTGAGGAGCCCTTCCCAGCTGTGTTTGGGAGCTGGGCTGCTGCTGCCTAGCCCCCACTATGCCTCTACTGCTGCTGCAGGGATTTTTTCTGCACTGTAGCTGTTTTGTTCCTGCCTGCTGAGAGGTCTGACAGTCCAGCTGCAGCTGCAGAGTTTCTGCTGCCTCCTTCTTGCTGTCCTGGGGAGCACCACCCTGTCCACCCTGTTCCAGCCTGCTGCTTCTGAGGTTTCCTGCTACAGCCCCTTTCACTGTCAAGAGGAGGCACATGGACTAGGTGCTCCAGTGAATTTGTAAAGGAAGTGCCTTCTCCATCCCTTCTCCGTCCCTTTTCCATCCCTTCTCATCCCTTCTCCATCCACCATTATTAACATGGACAAAGATGGCCGGAGCAGAGCCACAGTGCCCCCCTGCAGTCATTGCAAGGCATTTTATCCTGAAATTTGTCTTGAAACTGAGACGCACAGCAGCAGCTTCAAGGCCAAAACCTGAGTCACATACAGTTTTCCACTCTTTCTATCTAGATTTCACCAAGAAATGTCCTGTGGTGTGTTGTCCCTTTCCTACAGACCCCCTTGCTGAGGCTGTCCCCAGGAGGAGCCACGTTTCTTCTCCTGTAGGGCAGCCTGTTCTTTCAGGGATCCAGTGAGCACAGGGACAATGGCAGCTCCTGAAGGAAAGTGAGATTGCCTGTGGAGCTGCCTGATGCAAAACAGACTTCAGACATTGTGAAATTTTACATGTACCCCAAACTGTCAATTAGTGCAATGAAATTTTGATGAACTCCATTGAGAATGACATTTTACCATCAACACCTATTTCTTTAGGTTTTTGCATTGTTTTCTACCTCATTTACTGTCAGTCTTTGATTGAGACAATTTTTTCATGTTGGTTGTAGCAAATGAAAAGTCTGGATTTTTAAAACATTAGATGAAATGCAGGAAGGACTGACTAGAGAAAAAAATAAGAAACTCATTTGAACCAAAGAAGGATGAGAGAAGGCAAGAGAAACTGCAGGAATGTAATGGCTGACAGCTGGTCTGGAGGCTTCACAGTTTTAAATAATCCTAATGATAATTTTATAACTGAAATATAACTAATTATATAACTACCTTAATTATATAACTTGACTAGTCTGAGCCATTGGACAGCAGATGCAGGCAGTTTGGGCAGCTATTGGCCAGTTAGCCAGAAGGCAACTAATTCAGTGAATCAGGACTGAGCGTGTGGACTTTCAAAACTGTATAAGGAGCACAGTACTCAATAAAAGTTGGCTGTTGTTGCATGAACTTCAGTGCTTTCAGTTGTATGCCTGTCTCTGAAACTGCAACACAGGAAGCTTCTCGCCTCCAAACAGTTTTCCAAAATGTTATGCAGAGAGGTACCAGCAGAAATGCAGAACACTGTGTGCGTCCCCACACAGCTCGACTCCCAGAGCTCTGTCGTTGAGGAACACCTCTGGGTTTGCAGCTGCACTTCCAGAGGCAGATGAGATGCAGGTTGAGAGGCAGGTTGAGCTCTGGGTTGGAGCCCAGAGAGACCAGAGGCTCTGAACCGCCAAACTTTGCTGACAAAGGACAGAACTCCAGTGATGGCAGTGAGGTGGATGGACACTGAGAGACACAGCAAGAACCCTGAATTGCCAGACATGGTGGATAGCAAAGGACACCAAGGTCTGCGATGGCAGTGAGATGCATGGACACAGAGATTCAGGAGCAGAAGATTTGGGAGGAAAAGAAAGACTTTTAGGCTGGAAATGTGAGGGGGAAAAGCTGGTAAATAGGAGAGGACTAAATGGTGGGATATGTTAGCTAAAAAGTGGGAAACAAGAGGGGCAAAAGGAGAGGAAATGCGAGGGGGAAAAGGATAGGAAATGTCAGGGGAAACAAGAGGGAGGAAAAGGGCAGAAAACCTGAAGGGAAAAATCAGCAGGAAAACAGAGGGAAGATGGATGGAAATGAGAGGGGAAATGAGTGTGCAATAGAAGGGGAGAAAAGGTGGAAAACATGAGGGGACAGAAGGGTGAGAACCGTAAGAGAAAAAGTGTGTGAAATGAGGGGGGAGAAAAGGGTTGCAGAAGAAAAGGTGCAAAACATCAGAAAGGGTGGTAAAAATGACGAGCCCAGGGGACACTTTGCTCAGATGTGCCAGCTCAAGCTGTTTCTGTGTCATTACACCATAAATTAAAGGCTTTGTGAAATCAGACAACGGCCACGGGAAACCTGGGGTGGAACTGATGAGGAAACATGGTCTGACAGTGTGAGTGGGGGGTGTGGGGACTAAACTGGGGACATGTCAGGTCACTGGAGCTGCCAGTGAATGCATGATGCAGGAAGAAAGTGATTAACCAAAATATGAATATTGGTATAATACCAATACTCAACTGTGACGGACAAAAGACTCTCTAACAGTTTAAAGTTAGAAAGTGTGTGTTTATTCAGTGCTGGGCAGGAGTGTGGGGTAGCCCCCTATATGCACTACAAAATCACAGGTGATCACAGGGTCTGTTTATTGACAAAGCTTCGAATGATTACATATTCATAATACCAGCACCTCCCATTCCCTGCTTCCATGGTAATTAGTTTGAATGGATATTGAGCATGCGTGGTTGCCTTCTTGAATGAAGTTTTGGGTTGTTTTTGTGGGAAGAGGTCTTAAAAAGAGGAAGTAAGGCGAATCTTCCTTGCCCTAAACTCTCGACCTTTCTATCAATGACAATACAAATGACTTCTGAGAGCACTCCAATTTCCCTCTTTCATGACTTTGAATAAGTTCCTTTGAATAAGATTGCACAGCTGAACAAACATAAAATGACAGACAAACAATTATTTAAGTTTCAGATAACTGCTCCCTTCTAACTTTTAATTCTTTTCAGCAAGGTAACTAAAATCCTAATTTTATAAAATGAGTGTTTCACCATCGAGGGGTGGGGAGCTACTCTGGCTGATCCCCTGCAGTGGTGTCTGTGTGACCGGCCGTGCTTCGCTGTCATCAGCACCCTGGCCCCCTTCTCCACAGCTCAGTCTCTTGCTAATCTCTTCTCATTTCTGGTCAAATTATGATCACACCAATGCCAGTATGGTGCAGGGTCCTTTGTGACACTGTGTTACCTGTAGGAAAAGCCTTACAAAGTAAGAGCCTTGACACTCTTATAAAATCATGGTTCAGGCCTGTTACTTTGGCTAAGTAGGAAAGGACTATGGGAAAGTGACTCAGCTGAATTAGAGGAAGAAAAACAAGTTATATAACCATTATGTGTTTACATCGTGGTGTATGGTGGTTGGTTGAATTACATTTGTTGTGCTTAAATGGCAATGCAACTGATAATGGCCTAAGTGCTTTAAAAGGCCTGGTTTTGCAGTAAAGATCTCTCTTGTACCTGCCAGGGAACTCTGTCACTCTGCTTCATACAACTCCCGAGCACTCTGTGAAAACTCCCAGGCAAGGAGATTTTAACTGCTGGGAATGGAGCCCCTTCACAGCAGTGGTTCCAGTGACCCCACATGTCCCGTTTGAGTCCCCACACCCCACAGCTGCACAGTCAGACCAGGTTTCCTCACTGCTTCAACCCCAGGTTTCCCATGGCAGAGTCTCAGATGTCTCATTCCAGAAAGCCATTTATTCAAGGTGCAGTAACACAGGAACTGCTCAAGCTGCTGCATCCCAGCAGGACCCTGAACAAAGGACCTCGGTCTCATGTAATTTGTCTCTCCATTTCCCCTTTTTTATTCACATTTTCTGACCTTTTCCCCTCAAGTTTCCCACCATTTTTCCTCTCAGATTTCCCTCCCATCTGTCCCCTCACATTTCCTGTTATTTTTGGCCTAATCTTTCCTGGGTTTTTTTCCTTATCTTTTGCACCACTTTTCCTCCTCACGTTTCCTCTCTTTTTCTCCTGATGTTTCCTGTCCTTTTCCCACTCAAGTTTCCTGCTCTTTTCTCCCTTCACACTACTCCCACCTTTCCCACCTCACATTTCTTGTCATGTTGTCCTCTCATGTTTCCTGCCCTTCTATCCCATTACATTTGCCATCACTTTTTTCCCTGATGTTTCACCTTTTTTTCCTTCGTTTCACACCCTTTCTTTCTTTCTGTCTCTCATTTCCCATCCTTTTCCTTCAAGTTTACTGTCCTTTTTTGTCTTCCATTTCCCACCATTTTTCTCCCCCAAGTTTCTTGCCCTTATTCCCTGCTGTTGTTTCCCACCCTTTTTCCCTCCTGTTGTTTTCTGGGCTTTTGTCCTCTCACATTTTCCACTGCTTTCCCCCCTCATGTTTCCCCACCATTTTGTCCCCTCACATTTTCCACCCTTTTCTCCTTGCATTTCTCACCTGAAATTCTCACTGTTATTCCTCAAGTTGCTCTGCTACCTTTACCATAAGTGTTTCTATATTGCTTCAAAAATGTTGCACTATACTTGTGTACAGAGCTACTTGCAGTGCAGTCATCAAGCTTTCCATAATAAAGTTAAAATAGATTCTTTATTTTATTTCAAAACCAAAGATATCTCTAACTAATATGTATAGTATATATTCACTATATATATAATTAATATACATGAGATAATATATTATTTACTCTTATAATTATATGCAATTATATATATTTATAATCCATGTAATTTATACATTTTGTTTACCAGTATGAATTATATATATAAAGTAATTCAGGTTCTAGAATTAAATATGGTTCAGAAGAGTCTGTGGCAGGGCTTGGATCCAGCCACACTGACTTCTCTCTTAGGATTTTAGACACCCAGTTCTGAGCACCCACGATCCTTCTCTCTGGCCTGCAATCTTTCAAATTCTGTGGAAGAAGCAGAACCCATGTGAGCCCCCGTGTCTGCACACCAGGGGCCATCACATGGCCCAGGAGGAGGAGCACTGGGGACGTGGCTGTGTGCAGGGATGCAGCCCACCACAGCTTCTCTTACCTTCCTGCTGACAGATGAAGTGGGTGCAGAGGCCATCCATCAAGCAGTCATTCTGTCCTGAATGACTTGAAAAGATGGCCCAGTGGCTTCCCCAAGGACTGGGATCTGGATCTCTCCACAGGCAGCACCTCTGTCCTCATTTGGGACCAGCCTGGGGGAGGCCGGCAGGAGAGCAGAAGGGCTGAGGGTGGGCAGCTCAGCCTCGGAGCAGGAGCCAGGAGGGGTACTAGGCCATGACCCCAGGGTTATTCTAGACCACCTCACACCATGCTCAGGGGCTGTGGGGAATGGGCCCCTTCTGTCAGGGCAATGGTGGAGTCAGCAGTCACGGGAATGCTGGGCTGCACGTTGAGAAGGAGCTTAGAAAGCCAGGACATCCTTTCACACCTCACGATTCAGCAGGTGTGTGAGTTTGTGTCCCTGACAAGCCTTATGTGAAGGTCCCTCTCTGCTCAGTGGCGACCAGCAGCACAGCAGTGCGCAAGGAGAATCTTGATCTTCGCTGCTCTTTTACAAACTTCAGGATCAAGCTGGTCTGAGCTGCCAGGCAACAGATGGAGGCATCCTTCTCTCTTGCAGTATTTCAAGTTCTGCAACACAAAGAGAGCCCAGATGAGCCCCTGTATGTGCAGAGACCCCCTTGGCTCCCCCAGGCCCTGGCTCCCCACTCACTCCAGATGACATCAGCCAGGGTGTCCTCACTCTGCTCTCTCAGGTGCCGCGCAGCCAGCCCTGGGCAAAGAGCTCCATCAGCCCCTGCTCCCCAGGGTACATCCAGCAGCGTGGCCCCTGGCCCTGCCTGACCCCCTCAGCAGCCCGGGGCTGGCACTGGGCAAGGCGGCCACCAAAGCCACTCACAGCGGGCACAGGGAGGCCAAGCCCTGCCCGTGGCAGCCCCAGGGCTGGGGGGACGGGGCCAGGCTGCCCCAAGAGGGACCCTGGGGACTGGGACTCACCAATGAACCTGAGGGCCGCCTCTCGCATGGGGGCCTGAGGGCTCAGCAGGTAGAGCTGGCTGTCCCACATGAACATGTTCAGCCCTGCTGCTGTCCTTGGCCAGCTGGGGAGAGCACAGGGGTGTGGGCATTTCTAAGAGGCTCCCGGCTGGCCAGAGCAGCCCCTCCTGCCAGCACCCTGTGCCCCAGAGCCCTCCCTCATGCTGCAGCCATGGAGGGACATGAGGAGGCTGCTGTTCTTGAGACAGGGGCAAGGGTGCAGCTCCGGGCTTTGGGCCCAGGACAGGCCCAGCTGCAGAGCTCACAGCCCCAGCATGGTGTGGTGGGCAGTCCTCGCCCAGCCTGGTGCTCTTCCTCACCAAGCACTCGCCCATCCTCCATGTCTGCTCTGTCTGCACCAGGTGCTTCAGCTCTTTCCACTTGAGGTGCTCAGCTATAGCCAGGATGGCTTCCCTGGAGGCCTGCAGGACAGAGGCTGGGAGGTGGCACCAGGGCCTGTGGAAGGAGGCCTCACCCCAATGCCCGGGATCTCCTGGGGGTGTCAGCCGCCCCTCTCTGGGTCACTGTCCAGCCTGGACATCGGTACCTTGGCCACACTGGGGGCCTGGTCACTCATGTGAAGGACAAGCCTGACCAGAGCCTTCCACGAGTTTCTTCTCATGGCCTTCTTGTCCCTCCACACTGTTTTGCCTAGCAGGTCTCTGAAGAGGCAGATGGAGCGCTCCCGTACACACTCTTCCTCCTGGTGGAAGGAGGAAAGCTGAGCTTTGCACACAGCAGCTCCCTGCCCGTGGCCAGCAGGGGCTGAGCTGAGCTGGCTGAGGCGAGGGGCGATGCTGCGGGTCCCAGCCCAGAGCGGGCAGCAGCAGCTCTGGGCTGCAAGGCCCAGAACCCATCCCAGGAGAGCCCAGGGGAGCGGGACCTGCTCCCAGTGCTGTCCCAGGGCTGGGCTGCAGGGCAGCTGGCATTGCCCAGGGTCCCGCTGTGGGGCTCAGGCTCCCACATCAGCCTTACCGCATCAAAGAGGTGCAAGAGACTATGCACCATCTTCACAGCCATGGGGCTGGCCTCACTCTTCTTCAGCTCTCCCAGCACATTTCGGCAGGCGTCCATGGCCATCATTGAAATGTCCCAAGACCGATCCCAAAGGAATTTCAGCAGCTCGGGAAGAAGGCCCTTCATTCTTCTTGCCTATGAAAAAGTTTCCATTCCGTGAAAACTTCTGTGGCTCTTCGGTCCCTAGACAGCCACCAGGCCACACCATAGCAGGCAGGGCATCTGGAGCAGTCAACCCAGCACCTGACTCACAGCCCAGGACAAACCAGCACCTTCCCTGAGACCTCAGACTCCAGGTGCCACATCTGTCCCTGACTGCAGCTTGCTCACCGTCTCAGCTCTCTCCGACAGCGTCACCAGGGCCGTGAGCACCAGATGGACCATTTCCCTTCTTGGAGAGCTCCAAAGACACAAGTTTTTGTATAGTGGACACACTTTGTAGTCCAGCAAATTACCATAGGCCAGCATCTGGAAGAAAGCAGAAAAGAGCAGGGGCAGAGGTGGCAGGGCTCCCCTGGCACAACTGCGGGCAAGGGCACGTGGGCTTTACCAGATGACTCACAGATAAGAAAATAAGGCAGGATTTCTGCTGTCGAGTGAAGATGTTGTTATGCCAGTCCTGCAGTTGCATATTCAGCTCCTTCAAAACCTTCTCCAGAGTCTGGCGCTCAGAGAACATCCCCTTCCACAGACAGACTTTGTCACTGCAAGGCAGAGCACTGTCAGCAGGGCTGCCCCGGCCACTGCAGCACAGCCTGGGCCAGCCCTGCAGGGCTTGGGTGCCCAGGGACCCTGCCCGGGCAGGTGGGCACAGCTGACAGGGTGTTCCCCACGGGGCTGGGAGCAGCGAGCTGGCTCTGGGCTGCCTGGCCAGCTTTGGCTGCTGTGGGCCTGGGCTGGCAAGCGTGGTAGGATGGAGGGCCCTGCTCCCTTTTGGGATCCTGCAGTGTTCCTTGGGTCTTGCAGCCAGAGAATCTCAGGTGCCTCTCCCCTCAGGGAACAAGCCCTCTGGGCTCTCAGGGCCAGTACCTGAATATTGGGGCAACCTCCAGAGCTGTCGCAATGACCTGCCCAGGCCACTTATCCACCATCAGGGCAAGCAGTGAGTGAAAGCTGTGAGCGGTTGTGTTTTTCTCATCACAGTACTCAAAGAGGTGTCTCACAATCTTTGGCACCTGCAGGGAACACAGGTGAGGCTGGTGCTGCCACTGCAGTGCAGCTGTGTCTTGGGCTGCCCTGCCCATCCCTCTGTCACGACTTAAAGGACACAGTTAGCTCATCTCAAAGCTCTGCCAAAGAAGGAAGTTCACATAAGATAAGCCACCACACAGGGGGCAGATTGCAAAAAGGAAGGCGATAATTCCAGCCTGAGCAGAGGTCTGAAATTAGCACATGGGACAAAATGCCACTGTGCAGACTGAGGGAAAAGCACAGACAGCAACCACAGCAAGACCCCACACCTGGTGAGGCAGGTCTGGGCTACCTGTCTGGACAAAAAATCCTTTGGGATTTTTGGGAGAAGGAAGGAACTGCTTACAGAAGGCCAGCCCAAGTTGTGTCAACAGCACAGATGCCTTGTGGCTACCCAGGACTTGGACAGATAAAAGTGGCACTTTGAGAACACTTGGGGGGATCCCTGCAACTGAGAAGGTCAGTAGGGCCAGTGTCACACCACAGGGACCTTTGTGCTGGTGACAATCTGTGTTTGTAATCTGTGTTTGTGTGTCTGTCTCTCTTTCCCCCTCTTTCTCTCTACATCCTGTTCATTCTTTTATTTAATCCATAGTATTGACCTTGACATATGGGCTTTTTTGCACCTTAACTCTGGTGGAGGCATCTTTAATGACCAGAATCCTGACATTATTTGGGTGTCTGAGCAGGACCCTAACACCCTCTCTGCTGCCTCAAGGTGGCTTCAGCAGCCTCACACACCTGGCTTTGGGAGGGAAGGAGGCAGGAACCAGACAGGGCTCAAGGGCAGGCAATCCACACAGGCCACTTACATCCATCAGCCACAGCTCAGGGGATTCCATGGCCACCTCCAGAAACTCCACTGGAGCATTCTTGTCTAGGAGGCTGGAGCGTCCCAAGATCTCGATGGCTGCAAGGACGACGCCTGTCCTCTCAGCAGGCCTGAGGTATCTCCCAAAGGCCTGTGGCAGGAAGGAAGGGATCAGAGGCCAGTGCCAGCCAGTGCCCCGAGGTGCTGCTTGGCTGGGCACTGCCCAGCAGCCCCGGCCAGAGGTGCTGGGCAGTGCTGGCGGCAGTGGCCACAGGAAAGCTGGCAGCAGTGCCCACGGTCCCTGTGCAGGGGAGGATGAGGATGGCCCCCGGGGCAGGGAGGAGGGCTGGGCTCTCAGGCATGGGGTGCAGCCCCTGCAGAGACTCAGGGCTCGCTGGTGGCCAGCAGGGCTGGGGAGCTGCTGCTGCTGCTGCTGCCTGGACACCACAGTTCCTGCTCAGGGACAGTGGGACCCTCTCATCAGGGACAGCCCCACTGGGTCTGTGCCCCCTTGCACACACAAATCCCCTGCTGATGCCGCAGGTGAGAAGCCCAGCAAGGGGAAAGGCTCCTTACCTGAACTCTCCTGGTGGTGGGCATATTCAGCAAGGAGGTGATCTCAGTTCCCAGTATGTGGGGGCTGGGCATGACCCTGTGGCAGTGTGACACCTAAAGAGAGGGGACAGCCCACATGGAGGACATGGTGGCACCTGCACCAAGCACAACAAGGGGCCACTGCAAGGCCCAGAAAGACAAGCAGGTGTATCTGGGGATGTGGCCACATGGGGATGCAGCCCACCACAGCTTCTCTTACATTTCTGCTCAGAGAGGAATGTCATGAGGGAGCAGAGACTGTCCAGTGCCATCAAGCTGGTTTCTTCTGTCCTGAACAACTTGAAAAACAGATGGCCAACAGCTTCCCAAGGACTGGGATCTGGATCTGTCTGCTGGCAGCACCGCTGTTCTCATTTTGACCAGCCTGGTGGAGGCAGGCAGAAGAGGAGCTGAGGGTGGGCAGCTCATCTGGAGGCATTAGGCTGTGACTTACCAGGGCACCAGGGATGGCCTGGCTGGAGGGTAGCAGGTCCTTACCTGCAGAGAGGAAGGGTTCGGCCAGCAAATGGCTCAGCAGTTCAACCCTGCCCATGACCCTCTCCTGCACTGCACTGTGGCAAAGAACAAGTAGTCCAGCAGAACCTGGGAAGAGAGCAGCTGCAGGTGAGCCCCACAAGCAGACTCCCACTCCAGCAGCAGCAGCTCAGCCCTGCTCCTGAGAAACACTTGCACCATCCCTCCAGTCTTCCTTATGCCCTGGGGGATGTCCTGGTTCTGGCTAGGACAAGAGCCAGGAAAAGACTGGACACAATGCTGGGCTCCTTCCCCTACAGAGAGAGGAACAGCCTCTGACCCCCCCACTCTGTGCACAGGCCTGACCTCCAAGATGTCCTGCAGCATCTCGCTGGTTTTGGAGGCAGGAGAGCTGAGCACCATCACCTCCAGCATGGTGTCCATAGCATGCAGGGTCTGCAAGGGTGACAGAGAGCAGTGGCGGTGATTCTGCTGTCCCTCCCACCGCCAGAAGACTGATCTGAACTCCCAGTGTGAGGGGAGGGACACAGGAGCAGGTTTGTGCTGGGGGCAGAGCAGCCAGCATTCCTGGATGTGGCTGGAGCCTGGCAAGGGATGATGGAATGAGGGTAGGAAAGGGAAGCTGAGACCATGGCCTGCCCTGGATCTTTAGTCCTAGGGCAGCATGGGGTGGCCAGGAGCAGCCCAGAGGGACTGGAAACTCCTCCACTTCACCCAGCATTTACCTGAACATAGAGGGATGCTTCTAGGCTCTGCATTTCCCAATTTGGACGAAGGAAAAAGATGCTGTCAAAGCAGACCCGTAAAAGTTTTCTGCTCTCCAGCACTGTTCCGATGGTGCTGCAAAGAGAGAGGGGCCCAGTTGGACACTGGTGCTGGGAGCAGTGCCTCAGGTCTCCTGCAGCACTGGGCAGGGCTGCCAGCAGGGATGGGCAGGTGGGCACACAGCACTGGGCAGGGG
>NW_027636340.1:0-26778 GCF_903797595.1 Erithacus rubecula
CCCTACGAGTGTGGGACGGTGGGAAGGGCTTCAGTACGATATACAAACTGATCCACCACCAGATGATCCACACTGGGGAGAGGCCCTACGAGTGTGACAAATGCAGGATGAGGTTTCAGACCAGCTCCAATCTCCTCAGGCATCAGCGCATTCACACAGAAGAGAGGCCCTTCCGCTGCCCCAGCTGTGGGAAGGGCTTCAAATACAACTGCTGCCTTGTCTCCCACCTGCGCATCCACACTGGGGAGAGGCCCTGTGAGTGCCCCGAGTGTGGCAAGTGCTTCAGGACCAGCTCTGATCTGATTGTCCACCAAAGGAGCCACACGGGTGAACAGCCCTACGAGTGTGATAAATGCAGCAAGAGGTTTCCAACCAGCTCCAGTCTCCTCCAGCACCAGCACATTCACATAGAGGAGAAGCCCTTCTGTTGTCCCGAGTGTGGGAAGGGCTTCAGGTGCAAGTCCAACCTCGTCACCCACCGGCGCATCCACACCAGGGAGAGGCCTTATGAGTGTTCTGAGTGTGGGAAGAGCTTCTCACAGAGCTCACACTTGACCACGCACCAACGGAGGTACCACTAAGGGAAGCCCTGTGAGTGCCTTGAATGTGGGAAGAGCTTCATGTGCCGCTCCAGCTCCGTTCTCCATTACAGGATCCGTGCTGGATGATCCCAGTGTCTCCCAGTGGGCAGAGCCCCAGTGATCTGTGTTGGGAAGACACCTGGCTGGGGGGGCTCCACATTCTCCTGGCTTCCCTTGGGTACCTGGATACATCCACAGACCAACATCACAAATCCATTGTGGAGAGCACATTTGTCGACTTCTGACCCCAGAAAAATATCATTTGTTGCATCTTCTGGTGGCATCAAGCAACACTGGGTGGCCTTGGAGGTCTTCTACAATAAAAAACCATTGTTTTAATCCTCTCTGGCCAATGCACATCTTCCACATCCAAATGGGAACAGACTGGGGCAAATCCCACGATTTTGGAGACAGTGAAAGGGTTCTTCCCACCCAGCCAAGCATGTGGATGCTCTGCCAGCAGGGACACGTAAATCTTTTTGTTTTGGCCTTGAAACAAAAAGGTTTCTGTTCATCCCTTTGAAAGTCCTGAAATTAGAGTAAAAATAGAGATGTTGAAGTAATGCATGGATGGGGAGATGTGGTAGACAATGACACAGGTGAGGTCATGGATGGGGACATGAGGGGACACAGCCTTTCATGGGGACATAGACATGGATGGAGACACAGGCCTAGCTGTGGACATAAGGGGACGTGGACATGGGTGGGGACATGAACTGCAACAGCATCAATGCCACAACCTGTGCCACCACAGTGTCACCAGCACCTCATCTCAGCCATGGCTAAGATGGTTGCCCAATGCACCACATCCCCACTGTCACTACTGCAATATCCCAGCCAAATGTCACCACCCACCAGGGTGGGAGGGTTGTTGACAAGTTGTTGTCAGGGCTTGTTCAGCTGGTGAAAAGCAGTGTGGAAGCAAGTGACAGCCATCAGGGTGTCCCAGGGCCACCACGTTCAGGGGATCCCTGGGGGACAGGGCAAGGATCAGTGCCACACGAGGTGTCACTAGAGGTGTCCTAGTGGCAGTGTCCCCACAGGTGTGGCGACATTGTCCCCTGCTGTGTGTCCTGGTAGCATTGTGTCCCCTCCCCTCTGTCCCCATCCTCCACCATGGTTCCCTGTCACCCCTCTGTGTGTCTCAGTCCCCTTCCATGTGCCCCTGTCTCTCGTCCTGTGTTCCTGTCCCCCACCCCCAGCATGGCCTAAGTACCTGAGGTTCCAGGCCCGTGTCCTTCAGGGTGTCCCCATGTCCCTCAGGATGTTTCTGTGGCTGCTCCTGGCACTGAGTGTCTGCACTTGCCCCAGCACAGGTAGGGACAAGCCGTGACACCCTGTGACACCCCATGAGAACCTTTCTCCTCTGATTTTGGGGCTTTTCCCCCTATTCTGGATACTTGCTCCCCTATTTTGTGTCTTCCCCTCTTTTGGGTCTTTCCCACTTATTTTGTTTCCTTTCCCCTTATTTTGGTTCCCTTCCTCTTTTTTTGGATAATTTCCTCCCTTTTCCACCCTTTCCCCCGTATTCAGGCACCTTCCTTCTTCTGGTACTTTTGTGGATGCCTTTCCCCTCCTCCAGTCCTCTCCCCACCCCTTAGTCCTCCTCACCCCCCCACTGGTTGCCCCCCAGTTGTTGCCCCACACCACATGGACTCGGTGCTCACCATCCTGGACACACTTGAGACTCAGGCCTGGGGCAACTCCCCCAGCACCGCCACGGCCTTGGGGAGGGGGTTGGGGGTCTGCAGCACCCCGGGGTGCTGAGCGGTGCTGGGTGAACGCCCCCCGGCTCTCACTGCAGACCAGTGGCAGCTCCTGGCCGAGCTCCTCCGCCACGACCCGGTGACCCCGGAACTGGGGGCGGTGCTGGCCCCCGACAGCTGCCCAGCTGTTGGTGTCCCAGTGTTCTGCCCTCCTCCAGGAATAAACAACCTCCTGGGACACCCCCCCAAATCTCCCCAAAGGGCATTTGTGGCTTAGCTTTGGAGTCCTTCAAGCTCCAAAAATCTTCCCCTACACCCTCAAAAACTCCCTCTGATGGAGACCCCAGGGGCGAGCTGCCCCTCTGCGGTCACTGTGAGATGGGGGGACAATGTCCCAGGGGCGGGAGGGCTGCGGACACAGCGAGGGCTGGACTGCGTGGTCCCTCCGCTTCCAGTTCCTGCTCCTCATCCTCTATCCCAGCTCTTCCTCCCACTCCTCCTCCTCTTCCTCCTCATCTTAATCCCTTCACCTCTTCTCCCGCTGTTTCTCCATCACCGCTCCCCCATCCTCACTGCTCCTGCCCCGTTCCCAAGCCCTTGCAGCCCGTGGCAGGAGCAGGGATGGAGCCGGGACAGGTCGGGATGGGCAGCACGGAGCTCTCGGCTGCTCCCACCCACTGGGGGTGGGGGAAACCCGGCCTGGGGAAAAGGAGAGGGAAACTGGGAAAACTGGGGGACAGCAGATCCAAAGTGGGACTTGCTGGGGACCCTGGGTGGGAAATTCCATCCCTTTGGACTCTTCCCAGGCACCTGGAGATGCTGGAGCAGGGACTGCAGAGATGGATGAGGGATCCCAAGAGTGGGATTTTGGGGACAGGATCTGTGGGAATGGGAATGTCCTGCTCCTTTCCTGGGGCAGGGTCACACCTGAGCCAGGTGTGCAGGGCAGGACCTTGCCCTGAGCCTTAGCACTGTCCCACCTGCAGTATCTGCTTCCCCTCGGCCTCTTCCTCCTGTGGCCACAAGCCCAGCTTGGTGTTGAACAAAGGGGCTGGGCTGGGGTCATCCCATGGTGGGGGCTGTGCACCCCCTCTGCCCCCTCTCCAAATTCCCTCCCGGGGGCTGCAGGAGCTGGGGCAGGAGCCCTGTGGGGAGGGAAAAGGGGGTGACACCAGGATTGGGTTATAGTGGAGTTGTAACTGTGGCCAGGGAAGAGCAGGGTGAGAACATGTGAGAGGAACAATTGTGCACACAGCCAGGGCAGGGCAGGAGGAGGGGCAGGAGCTGCTCCAGGGGCTGGAGCTGATTGCCCTGACATTCCATGGTGCAGTCTGTGCTGAGGCAGCCGGGCCCCTGCAGCCCATGGAGGGCACGGAGTGCAGAGATGCACCTGCAGCGCCTGGAGGAGCCCGTGCCGGAGCAGGGGGATGCCTGAGAGGAGACTGGGACCCCATGAGAAACCTGTGCTGGAGCAGGGACCTGGCAGGGACCTGCAAACCCGTGCAGAGAGGAGCTCACGCTGGAGCAGGGTCCTGGCAGGACTTGTGAGCCCATGCAAGTGTGACCCACGATGGAGCAGTTAGTGAAGAACTGCTGTCCATGAGATGAACTCACCTTGGGGAAGTTCATGGAGAAGCATCCCTGGGAGGGACCCCTTGGTGCAGCAGGGGAACGACTCCTCTCCCCGAGCAGCAGGAGAAACAACACATGAACTGACCCTGCACCCACTGAGGCAGGAGGTAGAGATGGGAAAGAGGGAGAGATGGGGAGAAGGTGTTTTTAAAGCTTTATTTTACTTCTCACTATGCTGCTCTGATTCAATTCATTTAAATTCAATTAATATCTCTAATTTCAAACCTGTTTTTCCCATTATGGCATTTGCTGCGTGATCTGTTCCAGTCCTTATCTCAACCCATGAAGCCTTCATTATGTTTTGTCTCCTGTTCATCTCTGGGGGGGAATGAGAGGGCAGCTTTGGTGGGTGCCTGGCATCCAGCCAGGGCCATCTGACAACACTTCCTTTCTCTCATTCTTTCTTTCTTTCCAGAGGTCACAGTGCAGAGGTTGAGTGGGGCTTTGATGGGGGCAGTGAAGGTGTTGGGGAGCAGCAGGGACAGGAGCCCCAGGGATGTGGGACAGGCATGAGAGGGGCCCAGGCAGCTGGCAGGGGGCAAGGCCTGTCCCCCTGGGCCAGCAGCAGCCCCGTGCCCTGCCCAAGGCGCTGCCACCAGGGGCTGGGCCCAGAGGCAGGGGGAGACCCCAGTCCCGGGGGCGGCGTTTCTGCCCCGAGCCCCGTCCAGCCCAGCCTGCCCCGAGTGCGCAGTGACCGCTGGCACGGCTGCACTGGACAGCGTGACCTGCTGGGGACACTGAGAGCTGCCCTGGGACACTGCCCTGGGGATGGCACAGGCACCAAACACTGCACTGTGGGAGATAAGACAGAGTTCTGTGGATTTAATTAGCATAAGCAGCTTGATAACCAAGATGCCTTGGCAAGAGCAAACAGAGCTTTGAAGGCTCCATGAAGATTGGATCAAGACTGGTGACAGGAAAGAAGAATGAATCAAATAGTTATGTTGGAAAATGGGTAATCTTGTCTCTGTGATGTTCAACTCAATCAATGTAGAAAAAATTACCAGCTTCCCTAAAAATGGTATATAAGCACATGTAGGTAGAGTAAATTTGGATTCTGATCAGCAGTCAGTATACCCCCTCTCTCTCCCAGTCATTGATTCTCCAGTGCTGAGCACTGCTGTGCCGGACACGCTGGATCTCCAGGAGGAGCTGGAGCCCAAGGCAGCAAAGTGGCACCATTGACATTGCCAATGCATTTTTTCTCCATTCCTTTGGCAGCAGAGTGCAGGCCTCAGTTTGCTTTCACCTGGGGGGGACGTGCAGCACACCTGGAACCGACTGCCCCAGGGGTGGAAACACAGCCCCACCATCTGCCACGGGCTGATCCAGGCTGCACTGGAAAAGGGTAAAGCTCCAAAACATCTGCAATACATCAATAACATCATTGTGTGGAGGAACAGGGCAATAAAAGTATTTGAGAAAGGAGAGAGGATCATCAGATTCTGCTGGAAGGAGGTTTCCCCACGGAGAAGAGCAAAGTCAAGGGACCTGCCTGAGAGATCCAGTTCCTGGGAGTAGAGTGGCAAGATGGACAGAGCCAGATCCCCACTGAAATGATCAATGAGATCATCACAGTGTCTCCACCAACCAGCAAGAAGGAAACACAAGCTTTCCTAGGGGCCATAGGTTTGTAGAGAATGCATTCCTGAGTGCAGCTGCATTGTGAGCCCTCTCTGCCTAGTCACCCTAAGAAGAATAATTCCAGCTGTGGCCCTGAACAGCAACAAACCTTCACCCAGACCAGAGACAACTGGCCAAAGCTGTACCTTTGTACTGAATCATATATAGTAACCAATGCTCTGTGGAGTTAGCTAGAAAGGTGAAAAAAGGCCAGCTAGCAACATAAAGGAAAACCAATTGAGGCTGCTGATGAGTGCAAAAACATTGCCACTCAGACAAACTGTCTGTAAAAGTCCATCATGTAGATGGCCATGTCCCCAAAAGACAGGCATATAAAGAACACTAAAACAAGAAGCAAGTAGATCAAGTTGCAAAAATAGAGATGTCAGAAATAAATTTAAATTAGCAACATAAGGGAGAGTTGTTCCTAGCTCAATAGGCTCATACTGCCTAAAGCCATCAAGGCAAAAATGCCACCTATAAGTAGGCACAAAACTGAAAAGCAGATTTAACTATAAATTGCATTTCTCAAGTTATCCATAACTGTAAGACATGTGCTAAAATCAAGCAAGCCAAGCCCATAAAGCCTCTCTAATATGGGGGCAGTATTCCAAATATAAGTATAAAGAAGCCCAGCAAATGAACTACATCACACTGCCTCAAACCCCCCAAGGCAAGTGCTACGTGATCACAATTGTAGAAGCCACCACTAGATCATTAGAAACCCACCCTGTACCTCACACTACTACTCAAAACACCGTCTGAAGCCCAAAAAAGCAAGTCCTATAAAGACACAGCACCCCTGAGAGAATCGTCAGACAACAGGACCCATTTCAAGAACAGCCTTAGAAACACCTCAGCCAAAAACCAGGATATTGAATAAATAGATCATATCCCTTATCACACAGCAGCTGCCAGGAAAGTTGAACTGTACAACAGACTACTTAAAATTACCCTAAAGGCACTTGGCAGGGAAACATCCAAAAACTGAAAAATGAACTTAACAAAAGCCACCTAAATAGTCAACACCTGAGAGTCCATCACTCAAGCAAGTCCTGACCAGTCTGAAGCCTTGCACACAGTGGATGGAGATAAAGTCTCTGTAGTACACATAAAAGGTATTTGAAGACTGTTTAGATTAGTCCCACCTCAAGAAAAGGCAAACCAATCCATGCAATTGTTTTTGCTCAAAAACCTAGTTACACTTAGTAGGTAATGCAGAATGATAAAGAAACCCATTGAGTACCACAGAAAAACCTAATCTTAAGTGAGAACTGTGTGTAAAGTTCCACTGTGGATAAAAATATATAGCAGAGTTGAAAGAAGGTATTAATTAAGGTAGGATGCAGATGGTAATAGAATAAGGAGTAGATAAGGTCTTAAGTTGCAATGCAAGATGCAAGCAGAAGTATACATTCTATCAGCATCTGCTGAAATCAGCTGGAGCAGGGCTTCTTATCTCTGCCATAACCCATCCCTCGAACTCCTCCCCACAAGGAGTTATACCTTATGGGAGATGCCCCAGCCAAGGAGAAAAGCCAAGGATTTCCTATCTAAATAAAATCTGAAATTTGAAACATCAGAGCAACCTTTCCCACTAAATTTCCAGAAGAAGACCAGGCCTATCTTCATCACCACCAGATGTTAAAAAAGGAACTACACCCTTCTCCAAAATCATTCGTTCAACAAAACCACATCTGTCACTCCAAGGAAACTACAGGTACCATTATTCAGACTGTAACCAACACCCTGAGCAACAGGGTTACAGGCTGCATTCTGACCTTGCCAGTGTTTTGTTCGTTATATTACTATACTTTTATTTTAATTTTCCCAGTTAAAAACTGCTATTCTAAATCCCATATCTTTGCCAGGGAGCTCATTAATTTCCAAGTCATATTAATTCAGAGGGAGGGAGTTTACATTTTCCGTTTCAAGAGAAGCTCCAGAGCTCCTCAGCAGACACCTGTCTGTCAAACCAAGACAGTTCCTGCTGCAGCTCCATCCCCATGGCAGGATCCGCGCTGGATGATCCCCAGGGACCCCCGGTGGGCAGAGCCCCCCTGAGCCCTGGTGCTGCTGATCCGTGTTGGGAAGACACCTGGCTGGGGGCTGCACACCCTCCCCGTGGCCTGGATCTCATTGCATTTCTCTTTGTCCTTCCCAAACACACAAAACCCGGGTAAAAACAGAGATGTTAAATACCGACCTGCTTGGGGACACGGGGGGATCTTCCAGGGGATGCGGGGGACGCTCGGTTCCAGGGATTTGAGGGGTCCTGGGAGGGACCTGGGGGTTTCTCATGGCGTTGGGCACCCCAGTTCCAGCGGCTCTGGCTGCGCTGGGAGAGGAGGAGGAGCGGGAGGAAGAGGAGGAGAGGGAAGAGACGGAAGAGAAGCAGTGGGAGGAAGAGGAGGGACACAGGAGGAGCGGCAGGAAGAGGAGGAGCGATTTTGGAACCACGCTTTTCTCCCGCCTGGTCGCTGAGGCCGCAGTTTCCCGGGTCAGGCAGCATCGCCCCCCAAAATCCCGTAGGTGAGCGGGGAGGGGGAGCTCGCCCGAAATCCATCATGGGGGGCTCCGGGAGGGTTTTATTTTGCGGTTCAGAGGATGTTTGGATGTTGCAGGATCCCAAAGCCGAGCAGGAAGTGCCCCTGGCGGGATTTTGGCAGCTCCCATGTGGGATCTCCCGGTACGGCGGGGAGGGGGCGATATCGGCTGTGGGGATCCCCGGCAGAGCCGGGGGAGAAGGCGGGAGCCCCGGAGCGGGGAGAGCACAGAGGGGCGATCCCGGAGCCAGGGAACCCCCGGCAGCCTGGAGGGGTGCGGGAGGTTGGTGCTGAGCGGGCTCCGGGCCCCCGAGGCTGAAAGGGGCGCTGACTGCTCCAGCTGCCCTTGGGCAGCGCCACCATCAAACCCAACGCGCTCAGCCCTTGTTTTCCTCCACAAACCAGGATTTCCCGAACTTAGGCTGCAGTGAGGAGGAGGAGGCCATGAGGACGAGGTCGATGGCCCGGGAGCCACAGGCAGGTGAGGAGGAAGTCAGTGCCCCTTTCCCCCTGTGTCCTGCTCCATCTCCCAGCCCAGCACGGCCCCGGCTGCAGCACAGCCCTGGGGGGATCTCCTTGCCTTTCCCTCTGGCACGGAGGCAAATCCCATCCTGTCCTTGTCCTTCCTCCCCCAGACAAGGAGCTGAGCACGGACAGCAGGGAGGACAAATCCCCGCGGCACAGCCGCGGGCAAGAGGCCGTTTGCAGTGGCTCCACAGCGCAGGAATGCAACGGGGAGGAAAAGCCCCGCAGATCCCGCAGCAGGAGGGGCTGCAAACGCACAGCCCGGGGATCCCAGCAGGAAAGAGCCAGCCCGGGCCGGGGAGGCGGCCGGAGCTCGGAGCTGGGGCTGCATGAGCAGCTTCACCATGGGAAGAAGCCCCACAAGTGCTTGGAATGTGGGAAGGGCTTCAGGTGGAGATCTGACCTGATCATACACTGGAGAATCCACATGGGGGAACGGCCCTACGAGTGTGGGGAGTGTGGGAAGAGATTCACCCAGACCTCAAGCCTGAACTTCCACCAGAGGATCCACACTGGGGAGAGGCCCTACAAGTGTGATAAATGGAGGAAGAGGTTTGAGAGCAGCTCCAGCCTTCTGAGGCACTATCGCACTCACTGGGATGAGAGGCCCTTCTGCTGCCGCGACTGCAGGAAGGGATTCAAGAGAAACTGCACCCTCGTCACCCACCGGCGCATCCACACGGGGGAAAGACCCTATGAGTGTCCCGAGTGTGGGAAGAGCTTCTCCAGGAGATCTCACTTGACCAGACACCAACGGAGTCTCCATGAGAGAAGCCCTGTGAGTGACCCGAGTGCAGGAGAAGCTTCGTGCTCGCTCCCTGTGACCTGGATTTTGTCTGCATTTCCCTTTGTCCTTCCCAGACACCCAGTACCGGGCTAAAAATGAAGACATTGAACTAAGACATGCCTGCAGACACAGGGGGATCTTCCAGAGAATTTGGGGGATGCTGGGTTCCAGGGTGGGACCCGGGGGTTGCTCAGGGCTTTGGGCACCCCAGTTCCAGCAGCTCTGGCTGCGCTGGGAGACCCTGGCGGAGGTTTTGGGGCAGCTGATCAAGAACGCCCTGCCCTGACACTGTCCCCATGTCCCCCTGTGTCAGCTTATGATGTCCTCTGTCCAGGATCTTACTCTTCCCGCTGTCACTCCCCTTACCCCCAGCCCATTTCTATCTCACCCGACTCCCGCTCCCATCCTGCTCCCATCCCAGTCCAGATCCCATTTCCGGTTTCATTCCTTGTCCTTGTCTCATATTCTTTGCCCAGCTGCCTTTCCAGTCCCATATTCATTGTCCTGTTCTCCTTCTTGTATTCCTGATCCCAGTTCCATTCCCATAATTCTATTTCTAAATTTCCAATCCCCTTCCCATATTCCAGTTCCCACTACTGAACACTGATCCTCATCCCAGATTCTCTCTCCACTTGCTGCTTCCACATTCCCTATCCTGTTCCCATATTCCCATTTTTTGTCCCCATTCCCTGTCCCGTTCTCAGTCTTGATTTGGATTCTGTAGTCTCGGTTCCCTTCATGGTCTCAGTCTTGTAGTCCAGCTCCCTGTCGCCTTCTAAGTGGTAAATTCCCAGTCCCTGTCCCTGTCCTAATTCCCATTCCTTGTCCTATACCTGATCCCATCTCCCCATTTCTGTTCCTTGTCCCATCTTCTAAATCCCCATCCCATATTTTCTCTCCAATTGCTATTTCCACACTCCCTCTCCTGTTTCTGTATTCCCATTCCCTGTCCCCATTCCGGTTGTTGGAATATGTAACACAGAAGCCTCTCTGACTCCCTTCAAGAGAGAACAGAATGCAAGAATTAAATTAAAAACAAACATTTTGAGAAATGAAAGTACATTAAGCCACACAGACATGAAGTAGGGATCTAGGCTGTAGTTTTAAGAAAGTAGAAATATTAATTTGCATAGATATGTAGGAGAAGTATAAATGTAAGTTTTAAGTAGGTGTGAGGGTCGATCCCAAATTTCCCTGATCTACCTCACGACTGTCCAAGGCCAGAGATTGACACCCTGGGACCCTCTGGACCTGAGTTCTGGCCTGGCCCAGGTGAGTGCTGGCCAAGGGCCTGTTGTGCAGGTGCTGCACTGTCCCGGTGCACTGCCTTGGAACGGGTACGGGCTGGGACAGCTACACCTGCTCAGAGCAACGGGCCTCTGCACACAACAGTCCATAAATCTCCCCACCTTTGAGACAGAGGCCTCGTAGCTTGGAAAAGGAATATAAAAGGATAACTTTCTGAAGAGACTCAGATCTCTTTCTCCCTACAGATGGAAGATGAGTCTAAAATGTGTTTTAAGTGCCTTAAAATGTAAAAGCCTTAGAATCAGGTGTGAAAACAAGCTGTAGTGAGAGCTTAAAAACATAGCTATACACATAATAGAAATGTAGTAAGAATATTTCTTATATTCTTCACACAGAACATAGCCCATATGCACAAGTTACATGTAAACTTTCCTATTAAAGAACACAAATTCTAATAGGCTCAGGAAAAATGCTTCAGGTTTGTGGTTTTGGCTCACTGGGTAATTTGTCAATAAAAATCCATCTATTGGATCCAGAGCTCTCTCTTGCTCCTGTCTTGGCCCTCTCTCTTTTTCCACAACCATCATCATCACCACTACCAGCCTGTGAGAGAAGAAGAGGAAGATGAAGAAGAAAAGAACAGAAGAAGAAAGGCCAGGGAGCATCTGCCTCTGGAGACTCTGCACCAGCCGCAGCTTCGACCTCTTGCAGCAGAGAGCTGCTCCTGCTTCCATCGGGACTTTATGGCAGAGAGATTGAACAGGGACTGGAGAGCCTTGGGCTCTTTGCCTTTGGAGCCTCACGTGCCTTGACAAGAAACAACTTTACAGCAGCCAGCAGCTGCTCTGCTCTGGGAAGATCTAAAGCCACAACCAATCCCCACAGCCGGTGCCAGTCCCGGTGCCGTTCCTGAGGGCGCCTCTGCCACGGGGGCCTGAGGGCTCCACAGCTCGGGCTGCCTGTGCCACACGAACCCTTCAGCCCTGCTGCTGCCCTTGGCCAGCTGCAGAGAGCACAAGGCTTTGGGCATTGCTCAGGGCCCCCAGCTGGCCACAGCAGCCCATCCTGCCAGCAGCCCTGGGCTCAGAGCCCTCCCTCCTGCTGGGGCCGTGCAGGGGCCATGGGCCTGCCCCAGGCTCCTGTTCTGCCCCAGGAGCAAGGCTGCAGCTCCAGCCTTTGTGCCCTGGGCCGCAGCAGCCCAGGGCAGGCCCAGCTGCAGAGCTCCCAGCCCCGATGGGCTTCACTGCAGCACTGCTGAACACTGATCCCCACCCCAGATTTGCTCTCCGCTTGCTGCTTCCACATTCCCTCTCCTGTTCCCATATTTCCATCCCCAGTCCCATTTCCAGTCCCTGTCCCCATTCCCATTCCCTTTCCCCTCTCACTGGACGCCGTCGCCATCGCTCTCTTGCCCCTCACGGCTCTCACGTGACCGCAAAAACCCCGCGCTGCTTCCGCCCACCAATCCCAGCACGCGATCGCTCCTGGATTTGCATAACCACGCCCTCTGGCCACGCCCACAACTCTGGTCTCAGCTACCGCCGGCTGCAGCCGCCTCTGGGCGCCCTTTGCTCCCAGTTCCATCCCAGTGCTCCCTGTAAGAGCGGCACTGTCAGGGAAAGCGGTCCCAGTTCCTTCCCAGGGCTCTCAGCATCGCTGCCGCTGCTCTCGCTGTCATTCCCAGTGCTCCCAGTATCACTCCCAGTGTCGCGTGGCCTTCACCCCCTCTAGCACCCCCCACGGCAGGGCACGGCTGCCTCTGGGTGTTGGCACCTGCCCGGGCCGGGCTGGGAGGGGTGCAGCAGAGGGAGGAGAAGCAAGAGAAGCAGCAGGAGGAAGAGGAGGAACACAAGAGGAGCAGCAGGAAGAGGAGGAGTGTTTTTGGAACCAGTCCCTTCTTCATCCCGACCACTCAGGCCGCAGCTTCCCCGAGTCTGGCCCCATCATCAGTGACCCCTGGTGGGCAGAGCCCCGCTGAGCCCTGTTGGGAATGGATCCCAGCTGGACACTGATCTGGATGGACACCAGACCATGGATCCCAACTGGACACTGATCTGGATGGACACCAGACCATGGATCCCAGCTGGACACTGATCTGGATGGACACCAGACCATGGATCCTAAATGGACACTGGTCTGGATGGACAGTCTGCTGCCTCTGATCCGTGTTGGGAAGATCTGGCTGTGGTTCCACATCCTCCTGGCTCCTCTTGGGCACTTGGACACATCCACAGACCAACATCAGAAATCCATTGTGGAGTGCACATTTGTCGTCTTCTGACCTGAGAAAAATCTCACGTTTTGCATCTTGTCATGGCATCAAACAACGCTGAATAACTTTGGAGATCTTCTCCAGCCTAAATTCTCCATTTTAATTGTCTCTGGCCCACGGGCCTCTTCCACGACTGAATGGGGAGGGATTAAATGAAAACCCCATGATTCTGGAGACACTGGGTGGAAATCCCTTCACAAAAGGTTCTTCACATGGATGCTCTGCCTGCTGGGACATATAAATCCTTTTGTTCTGATCTTGAAATGTCAAGGTATCTGTTTAAAAAACTTTGAAAATTCTGAAAGTGTGGTAAAAATAAAGATGTTGAACTAAGGCATGGATCGGGACGTGTGGGGGGACAGTGACAATGGTGGGGACATGGGTGGGGACATGGGGGACATAGATGGAGACATGGGGGACATAGGGACATGGCTGGGGACATGGGGGACATAGGGACATGGATGGGGACATGGATGGGACATAGGGACATGGATGGGGACATGGATGGGACATGGATGGGCACATGGCATGCATGTGGATATGGTTGGACATGGGTGGGGACATGGCAGGACATGGATGGGCATGGATGGGGACATGAGGGAACATGGATGGGACATGAGGGACATGGGTGGGGACATGGCAGTACATGGATAGGACATGGATGGGGACATGAGGGAACATGGATGGGGACATGGATGAACATAGATGGGGACACGGGAGACATGGATGGGGACATGGATGGGGACATAGTAGGACATGGGGACATGGGGGACATGGCCATGGATAGGGACATGAGAGACATGGATGGGGACATGGATGGACATGGATGGGAACATGGGGGACATGAATGGCAACATGGGGGAAATGGCCGTGGATGGGGACATGGCAGGACATGGATGGGGACATGGCAGGACATGAATTGGACATGGATGGGGATATGGGGGACATGGTGGGACATGGACATGGATGGGGACGTGGGCGTGTAAGAATCGGTCTGAAGTTTTCTCTGATCTGCCTCAGAACCATCATCAGACACTGGGCCCTGAGATTGCACCACTTGCCCTGACCCGGAGCTCCGGCCTGGCCCAGGTGGATGCTTGTGGGCCAAGGGCTGTTTGTAGCTGTGCCTGGTGCTTGTCATGGTGCTGCAGGGTGCTGGTTATCGCACCCTGTCCCCTCCTGCATCATGGGGCTACGATCTCCACACACAATAGTCCATAAATCTCCCCACCTTTTGGCCAGAGGCCACTCGCTTTGGAAAAAGACTATAAAAAGTGACTTTCCCCGAACTGGCTTTGAGATCTCTTTCTCCCCAATGGATTGAAGATGCGTCTCGTCTCATCTTGTCTCATCGGAGGCCACGAGGATGCGTCCCGTCTGTTGGTAGCTATATCCCATCCTTTCTCCCTCTCTCTCCCCATTTTACTTCATCCCTCTCTATCTCCCTCTCTCAAAACTTGATTGTTAGCACACAATAAACTGCATTACTGCTTTCTGCTAAACAAACCTGAGTCTCTTGCTTTTGTCTTTTGCACCCTGGGGTTGAACGAACCATCACGACTCCCGCTCGGTTTGAGCAGATCGTGACACTCCTGGGCCAAGGCCCCCTGAGCTGACCAGGAGCCCAGACCTGCACTCCCAATGACAGGGCTCTGCACAAAAGTGTCCATGCCAAACAGGTCAGCGAGTTTCCCTGGGAACAGAGGCACCCAGGCTGGGTGGGACTGTTGATATGCTGGGGGGTAGAAAGTGTCTGCAGAGATACCTGGACAGGCTGGACCATGGGCTTGATACCGAAATAACGAGAAAAAGAACTAATGTAGATATAGCAATAGCAGTAGTTATGCTAAGGCTTAGAAAGCAGCAGTTCACAAGCAGGCCCTGGGAAACAGGCCCGGGAATGTACTAAGAACTACAAACTAATAATTAAAGGATCTAGTAGAGCATGCAGAACACGATGAAATAATAAACGATAAAGGTTATGTATAATCAATGATAAAGGGTTCTGGTGGTGGGAAGACAAGCAAGGGGGATTAAAGGGGGGTAGCCTACAGTTTTGAGTAGACAAGCATGTAGAATTTATGACTTTTAGGAATAATATCTACAAGATTTATGTAGCTGTATTGTCTTGAAGAATGTGTACTTCTGTACTTAGAGCACTTTGTAAAAGGATATAAAAACCTGACGAAAAAGGGGAACTGCGGGCTCTGACTTTGGACGCTAGTCCTCAGACCCCACGGCCCTCAATAAAGCACCGCACTAAACAACTCTGTTGTTTCGTGTCTCTTCTTCACTGTCGGGCAACAGGCTGAGGTCACCTGTACAAGGTTCAACAAGGTGAAGTGCCCCATGCTGCACTTTGGCTGCAACAGCCATGGGAGGCTCCAGGCTGGGGGCAGAGTGGCTGGAAAGCCACCCAGCTGAAAAGGTCATGGGGTGCTGTTTGGCAGTGGATGAACATGAGCCAGCGAGTGCTCAGGTGGCCAAGAAGGCCAAGTGCATCCTGTCCTGGGATATGCTTTAGTGGTGGCCTTGGCAGTGTTAGTAGCCTCAGGTTATTAGAGAGATTCTCTGGTCTTGAAAGGGTTTTCCAGTGGAAACAGTTCTGCAGCTCTAAACCTCAATTCCTTGTTTTCAAGCATGCAGTCCTAAATAGACCTGCATTTGTGTTTTTAAGGAATTTAGCATCTCCCTTTCCTTGAAAGTAAAGGGAACCAGGCTTTAAATGCTCTTAAAATAATTTCATTCCTTGATCTTCAGCTGTGCATTTGAATTGAGGTGCTTTTGTGCAGAAAGTTTGGACCATGAGATAAATGCAGGAAATTTAGCTGCGATGGCACTTGTTCTATCTTATTTTCTGCTTCCTTTCCCCATGGGTAGCAAATTTGGGAGTATTTGTCTTGTGCTTTGAGTTCTGGCTCAGACTTGCTCACAGAAGTGTTGTAAAATCTTATCTGTTGATGCTTGGCTAGCAAGTAACAGACATGGCTCAGCTGAGGCCCTATTAGCAGGCCATGAAAATGGCTCGTCTGAGGATTCAGGGCAAGAATCTAGCTGCTAAACTGCACGTATTAGCAAGGTCAGACAATAGAAGCCTATTAATAAAGTTGATACTACTACAGCTAAAGGATGTGAGAGAAGGAAGAGATGGTTAGTTTGTTGCTATATAGAGAATAGATGCAGTTAGGCTTGCTGCTAAAAAGCACGTATACAGACTTAGCTAAAAATGCAGAAGGAGTGGTCATCTCACACTTAAAAGAGCCAATAGTAGGAGAGGCGTATGTACCTAAAACCAATGAAATTATGCCAAATATGCCTAAGTCATTATATTTTGGATTATAAATATAGATGGTGCCTTTAATAAATCGAACTATGCTTTATCAATCACACTGATTGGTTGTGTATTTCCCTTGCTGAACTTCCTCCACACTTATCTACTCCTTTCTCCAGAAAAAATCTTGCCGACTGGTAGGAACTGCTAGAGACAAGGCTTTCAAACCAGTCCCCAGTACGATTAACCCAATGTCCCTGCTTAAATCCATGTATGCTTGTATTAGAAGGAGTGAACTATTCTAACTCCCCTGCCCCCTCCTTTTTTTTTTTTTTTTTTAGTAGCTCTTTGGGCAAGTCCTGTATGCCATTCCAAGTCTTTGTTATCAAATGTGTGGAGTGATGTTGCTGCTGTAGCAGCACCCTGAGTTCAGTGGGAACAACTCCAGAGCACTGGGTGCCACAGCAGTGGGCACGGTGAGAGACTCGCCTCCACTGCCATGGCCATCCAGCCATGGGGAGAGCAGCTGCTGGGGCTGCCCCCATTCTGCCAACAGCAGTCTGCCCCCAACATGTGGACTGTGTGGCCATGATTTTGGCAGAATGTGGAAAATGCATTGTTTGAAGGTATTTTCATGTTTTCTAACATCACCTGACCTGGAGCAGCTTGGTAGGCAGGATGCCCTGTGGGCAGAGCCATGGCAGGGATGGGTGGCTGTCGTTTGCACTGGCAGTGTCATTTTTCCAGGCAGGCTCCTGATACAGCTGTGAGGGAAGGCACCAGCTGCTGAATCAGGTCCAGGGAGCAGCAGCAGCAGCACATTGAGGAGACCCTCATCTGCAAAGAGCCCCTCACCCCCTTTGCTCCCCCATGGCAGCACAAGATGATTCCACTGCAGGTGCAGGGCTGCAGCAGACTGGAGACTCCTTCAGGCAGGGCTTGCTGCAATCTCGTTCCTGCAGCTGTGCTGGGAGGATGTTGGCTGCAGCAGGGGTGTCCATGCCCAGGAGTGCTGCTCGGCTCAGGGAGGCAGAGTGTGCACAAAAGCTGCATTCAAAGCTCTGATCGTGAGACCCCTGAGCCACTGGCAAGTGCAGCAGCTCTTCTTCATTCCGTGCAAGTGAGAGCCCAGCCCTGGAGCCTGTCCCTGGGAACAGGGAAACACTCTGAGTATTGTTCTGAATTTTCAGGGACAGTCAGAAGGAGAATTGTTTTGAGCTGGTGTTGCAGTGTTGGGTTTGGGTGTGTCTGCAGGAAAGAAAGCAGGAATAAACCCCTGCCACAATGAAGGAGAACCTTTGAATGGCCAGTTTCCACCCTACAGATACACTGATTATATTTGCCCAATAAATACTGGGGGCAGTGAATGAAGAGTGAAAAGCTTCTTTGAGGAGGTAGGAGAGATGAGACTTGAAGAAATAATTTTGCTGATGCAGGAAAAGGGATCAGACCCACTGGTCCCTTGGCTCATGCTCAGTTCTACCAAATCAAGCATGATCAGTTTTAACCCCTCTGTTGGAGATTATTTCAGAAAAACCTGCTCCGTGCTATTTCCATTAAGAAAATTTTGAATTGTCAGGAGGCACTAAGATCAGAAATATTTTGAGGCAAATCCTGTTTATGTTGTGCTTCACTGTCTCTGCAATAAAGAAAGCAGGGAATAAACCCCTGAAGCAATGAAGCAGAGCAAAGGTGGAACATTTGGATGGTCAGTTTGTTTCCTAGTGATATTGGCCAACTAAATTCAAGGGTCATATCCTCGGGGGGTGCAATGCTTCTTTTACTGCCAACACCTCGATGTGTCCCAGCACTTTATTTGTTGTGAAGAGAAATAAGCAAAATCCCCAGCCAACAGGCTGCAGCCCAGAACTGTGTTACATAGTATAGGTTCTGAAGATTGTTATAGTATAGGCTCTGAAGATTGTTATAGTATAGGCTCTGAAGATTGTAATAGTATAGGCTCTGAAGATTGTTATAGTATAGGCTATGAAGATTGTTGTAGTATAGACTTCGAAGATTGCTTTGGCATAGGCTCCAAAGATTGTTACTGTAAACACTCTGAAGATTGGAAGTGAATAGACTTTCATGTAAATACCTTCTATAGATTGTTTCATTATAAGGATTATTCTAAATAAACATGTTGTGAAAATGTTTTTATGGTCTTTATTAAATAAATACTATTTCTTTTTAAAACCCCACTTCTCTTTGCAATTTGCAATCTCTGCACCATTTGTGCATCGTTTTCACATCCCATTTCATTCCTGCTCAACATCAAGCCCAGGGACAGCAGCACTGCTCTTCTCTCTTTGCCTACAAGTAGATATTCTCAAAACCTGACTGCAAAAAGACCTGAGCCACCTCCCTGATCTCACAGCTGAGCCTCTCTGGAGTTGGAATATAAAGAGTATAAGGAATATAAGGAGTATAAGGAATAGAAGGAATATAAGGAATATAAGGAATGTTTATCTGAACCACAATCACTTGCAGAGAAAGGAAGTGCAGCTGCTGAGGCACTGAGAAGCTGAGGAACATTTCTGTGCCCTGAGCAGGTTTTGGTGGCTTTGCTGCAGGGCCACTCCTGTCAGAGCCCCCTCTCTGCTGGTGACAGCTTTGCTCTTGGGGACACGAGCCCAGGAACATGAGCAGGGCCCAGTGCTGGGCCAGTGGGACCCCTCTGTGCACAGGGACCCCCAGCCCTGTGGCCATGCCAGAACCCCCAGAAACACCAACTTCTGGCAGCTGTTTGCTGCCTGCTCTTTCCAGAAACTGAACCATCCCCTTCCTTTCCCATCCCAGGAAAATTCCACCTCTACCTCAGCCATAGATCATTTCCTACACCTCAATGAAGAGAAATGTTCTTCTGGACTTCCTTCACCAAAAACACCCCCACAGCCCCAGAAGAGATCCCAGGGCTATTGTTAAACCTTCCTCAAACACTGCACAGCACCCAGGACCATCAGCCTCCCATCTCTGTGGTTTAGGCTCCCTGCACTGCTCCTGTTCATCTCCTCCTCCTCCCTCCACAACTTTGGGAAGCACAGAGCTCCCAGGCTTTGGTAATTCCCAAGGCCAGTGCTGTCCATGGGGTGTTGGACACCCCCAGAGCTGATGCCCCCTGTGGTCACAGTGAAGGTGTTGGCTGCCACAGGAAGCCACAAAGCTGCTGAGGGTACTAGAGCACCTCCCCAAGAGTAAAGCTGAGAAAGTTGGGGCTGTTGAGGCTGGAGAGGAGAAGCCTGTGTGGAAACCTCACTTTGCGCTAAGTAAAGAGGCTGCAGGGAAGCGGGAGGGAGACTCTTCCTCAGGAACTGTAGTGATGGGACAAGGGGGAACGGGATCAAACTGAGAGACAGTTGGAACAGATTTGATGATGGGAAGAAGTTCTTTACTGTGAGGGTGGCTGTCCCTGACACAGGGACCTGTGTGGAGAGGCTGTGGGTGCCCCATCCCCAAGGACATCCAAGGCCAGGTTGGACAGGGTCTGGAGCAGCCTGGTGTGGTGGGAGGCTGCTCAGGTTGGAACCAGATGATCTTCAGGGTCTCTTCCAAGACAAACCATTCAAGGGTTTGATCATTCCATGGTTCCACCTCCCAGTGTGGAGTGCCCCTGAAACTTCTGTGACATCACAGCTCGCAGAGGGTTCCAGGTGGAAGGTCCAGGAGCTGGTAACCAGCACAGCAGACACTTCACCTGCTGCCAGCAGTCTGTTCTCACTCGCTCTTCGCTCTCTCCGTCGGTGCTGAGCTGCTCCTGCTGCCTGGACTTCCTGCTGCCTGGACTTTTCCTGCTGCCTGCATTGGAGCACCAACCCCAGCAGGATGAGCACTGCTGTTCCTGTGGAGGTACAGTGCCATCCCAGGGAGGGGACACCCCCACTGCCCGGGCAGGCTGCAGCCCTGTGGGCATGGATGCTGGGGGACAGGACCCCAGTCAGGTTGTGCTGCCTCATGCAGGCTGCCAGAGACACCAGGCAGAACGTGGAGCTGGAGATGGTGAAGGACAGAGAAGAAATGATGGAGGTGGACGTGGAGGAGGCTGATGAGAGCATGGAAGTCGACGAGAAGGACGACACCGAGGCCATGGAGGTCGATGAGAAGGACGACACCGAGGCCATGGAGGTCGACGAGAAAGATGAGGAAGAGCCCATGATCCTGGGATGAGGACAGAGCCCCAGGAGCTTGACCAGCAGATGCTCCCATGCCCTGCCCACAGGCAGTGCCCAGGCCGGGGCTGGGTGGCCCTGCTCAGGGACAAGGCTCTGCTGCTTTCTTTCTTCCGGGGCTGTCAGGAACTATGGGCACAGATATGACCCCTCTGTAAATATGTTCTACATGTTAGAGGTTGTTTTGTATGTACGTTTGGAGGACTGCTTTTGTATCGGCTTCGAAGATTTTTACTGCGTAGACTTTGAAGATTGTTATTGCATAGGCTACGAAGATTGTTACTGCATAGGCTCTGAAGACTTTATACTATAGACTACGAAGATTGTTTTTGCATAGGCTCTGAAGATTATTATAGCATAGACTTTGAAGACTGCTATAGTATAGACTTTGAAGATTGCTTTTACATAAACTGTAAAGATTGTTTTAGTATAGGCTCTGAAGATTGTTATAGTATAGGCTATGAAGATTGTAATGGTATAGATTTCGAAGATTGCTTTGGCATAGGCTCCAAAGATTGTTACTGTAAACACTCTGAAGATTGGAAGTGAATAGACTTCCATGTAAATACGTTCTATAGATTGTTTCATTATAAGGATTATTCTAAATAAACATGTTCTAAAAATGTTTTTTTGATCTTTATTAAATAAATACTACTTCTTTTTAAATCCCCACTTCTCTTTGCAATTCCTTTGGGCACAGGCAGTTTTTTCACATTTGTGGTTTCCACTTGCACTGGGTTCCTGGGGCTGAGGGTCCCTCTGCAGGGGGGGGTTCCACTGTCCCTGCATTTGTGTTCCTGGGCTGGTATCCCCAAGAGCAAAGCTTTCACCAGCAGGGAGGGGTCTGACAGCAGCAGTAGCAGCCCCTGCAGCAATGCCACCCAAGCAAATGAAACCTTCTGCTCCCCCTCCTGCTGCTACAGGGACTCCTGGGCAAGAGCCAGCATCAGGCACAGGGATGCAAAATCCACCTCCATTCTCTGAAGGCCTTGACATCCTTGGGAACTGTGTGGCCTGGGGTGCTGCAGGGGTTGATGTTTAAGGCTTGGAGCCTCCAAAGGCTCTGGGCTTTGCTCCCCTCCTGCTTTGTGCAGGATCCCTGTGCCCGGGATCCTCACCCTGCCCACATTCCTGCAGCCCACAAATGCGCCCACGCCCCATTACAGGTGGCAGTGGCAAATCCCACAAACCACAGGAAATTCCCCCACAGTAACCACAGCAGTCATTGTTGGGAGGGCTACAAGGGGGAAGCCAGCACCAGCACATTTTTAAAAAGTGGGTTCAGGGAAGATGTGATGTCCAGAAGCTCTGGCAGTGCCTGGTGTGCAGGTGAGACTGTGGGGACACAGTACCTGGCTCAGGCCAGCCCTCAGCCCCTCAGAGCTGATCTCAAGGGCTCTGCTCAAAAAGCAGTTTCAGAGCAGTTGCTGCAGATATTTCAAAGGACTAAATGTCATTCAAAGGAGCCACATTGCCAATTTAGTTTCAGTGTCGTGGCATGAGAAGCCATGAAGGTGCCTCTGAATGTGCACTCAGTGCACTTCCACCTCCATCCCAAAGGGATCACAAAGGACAGAGCCTGCTCTCAGCACTGCTGAGCTCCTAACCCAGCAATTAAGTCTCAGGAAGAGGCAGTAATTGAGTGCACCAGGGAACCTGGCCTCTAATAAAAGGCACGAATCCCACAGCCCACCCAAGCCAATGCCTTGTGTGTCTGTACCTTCTCCTTCTTCTCTCTTCTCTCGAGTCTCTTTGCCCATTTTCTCTGTCTGGGAGCTTGGCTTCTCTCTCTCCTGTCTGCAGGTTCAGCCTCACGTGTGACCCTGCAGGAACAGCCTGACCTACAAACAAAAGGTCATGTTATTGCAGAGCTTTGGGAACAACTGGGAGCTGAAGGCACATGCTGCTCCCTGAGAGAAGGGGAGAAAAGCTCCATCCCACACAGTGAGGAGTGGGGACTCCACCACTGACCCCCTCCCATCCTGCAGCATCCCTAAAGTGCTGCTTTTCCCTCCCAGAAATGCCACCATAGGTGTCCCTGTGCTGCCAGGCTGGCTCTGATCCATGGTGGAGGTGAAACCCTGAGCCCAGTTCCTTCCTCCCTGCCAGCCCAGTCCTAGGACAGCACTAAAACTCCACACCAGGACTGGATTTGGAGGCTACATGGAGAAAGGGGAATTGCTGCTGATTGGGGCAGACAGAACAAAATGCAGCTGCCAAAGGGAAATCAAAGCATCCCACAGAGTCCAGCCAGGTATGCTGCACTTCAAGGCTGTGCTGCTGTGGAAATACTGTATTAAAAGGAATTTATGATCACTACTATCTGCCAACAAAAATACACAGAATACATTCAGCTTCGGTTTTAAATGCAGAAAAGAAGAAATTCAGAGTGTTTTTCACCACAAACACATCTCAGCCCAGCCCAGCACTGGGGTGAAGAACAGGCAATATTTGGTTGTGACTTCTTGATGGCATTTCTTCTTCTGTTAATACAGGAATTCTGCCTGCCCAGGCTGCAGCTGAACAGCCACAGAGCTGCTCACAGATGGACAGACAGACCACAGCTGCTCACCCTCCTCCCTCCTGAGGAGGATTCCCTATTCAGCCTTTCCTTTCTCTCTTCCTTTTACCTAAAAAGATACCTGGGAGAGTAACTGCTTGCAGGAGACAGGGAGCATGTCCTGCCAAAGGGAAGTGAAGACAAGGGTAATTGTTTTGTTCAATAAATACATGTACTCACAGACAAAAAGCTCTGGATTGATCCCTCCCTGTTCAAGACCAAAGAGACATCTCCCTGATCAAAGGACCTGGTGCTTCCTACATAAGACTGGGATGTTTGTCACAATTCAGACAGAAACATTTCAAACCCTGTAGTCATCCAGTAGCTATAAATGCATTTAGAAAAAGCAGGAAAATCCATCTGGGAGGATTTCCTACTAGAACAAGGTTTGCATTTCTGGTAGACTCTCCTTTTCTCCATCAGTCCTGTCCTCTGGAAGCTGCATATGAGAGGACAGGTGTGATTATCTCCCCATCTTAAACAATGGCAGGACAGGCTAGATGTGCCTCCTCCACACTTGGAATGCTTTCCATGCCCTCCTCCTGCTCCTTTAACTTGTGATACACAGGACCTTTCATCTCTGGCTATCCATGGGAGCATCCTCCCACGCTGAGGAGCTGGGCTCAGCAGGAGTTTGGTGCCATCACCAGCCTGTGCCCCTCGCTGGTGCTGGAGCTGGGTCATGCTGCTCAGGAAGGAGTCTGTGGAATCTCCATGAAAAGGGCAACAGCACATCTCCTGTCCCTGGCTCAGACAGGGCTCTGCCAGCAGGGAAAACACAGCAATGATGACCTGGTGCAGCAGGAGATGTCCCTGCCCAGGGCAGGGGGGTGGAAGGAGATGAGATCTAAGGTCCCTTCCATCCCCAGCTGCTGTAGGATCAGATGCCATTGTGTGCTGGGGGAGGACAACTCCCTCCTCCACAGCTATGAATGCACTCAGGGTGAAGTGAGGGCTGAGCAGGTGCCTCACCCCATAACCAGAGCCTTTCCTGATTGTTAAATAGTGCTGGGACAGCCAGCTGACAGTGACTCCCTTTTCTTCAGCTCTATAAACACACTCAGAGCACTGCTGAGCAGCTGCCTCACCCCATAACCAGAGCCTTTCCTGATTGTGTCACCAGCCCTGAGCCAGACAGGTTACAAGTGACTTCCTTTTCTTCAACTCTATAAACACACTCAGAACACTGCTGAGCAGGTGCCTCACCCCATAACCAGTGCCTTGGTTCTCATGGTGCTCATGAGCTCCTCACCCAGCACAGCCAAATTACAGAGGCTGCATCAGCCAAGACACAAACCCTTCCTGCTCCTGTTCTGCACACTAAATGAGATTTAACCAAGAGCATCCCAACCCCAGAGCAAAACGTGGATGAATTTAAGGAGCTCCAGGGATTTCTCCTTACTGCACAGCAGCCCAGGTTCATGGCACAGCAGGATAAACACACTGCTTTAATAAATAAACCATGGAAAACATCTTTGTTTTCAATAAAAAGATTGACATTGCCTCTTGAAAATGTTACAGCTGTTCAAGGAAGGTCTTCTGTCTTATTTAGTTTGGGGTATTTTGAAGTCAAAAGTGTGTTTGAGGGTGGGCTGACTTGAATAATGTGATTAAAATTGCTGATTTAGACGAGTAAGCTGGAAATCCTGAATTTTAAGCATGTTTCAGTGTGTAGCTTCTAGACATTTCCCTTTAAAATAGTTGATTCTCTTTGATTCGTATAATTTGATACTATTCAACAACTGGGAGCACACACTGGAGCAATACATATGTAAGCAATTACACAGCTTCACATGCTGCTAAAACAGAATCATTCTGTTAATAGCTTTTTCCCGAGAGAAATTAATTTTTTACTTATTGTTTGCATTAAGTTGCATTTGGGAAATGAAACTCAATTAAAAATATAGAAAAACATGCCTATATTTAAGCCACTTTGTACCATTTTTTTCTCCTGTCACATCAGACAAATAAAAGATGTGCATCCACAGGTAGGCACTGCATAGATGTGTTACTGAATGGTCCCTCTTCCCTGAGAGCTGCAAATCCTACAGCTGCCAGACCTCATCCCTTGCTCCTCATAAAGGGAGAGAAGAGTTTCCATTCTAATTAATTTCCCAGCTCTAAATCAACTACCCAGTGAGTAGAAATAGCTGTGAAATCCCCTCCATGAACCTGCCAGAAGGGCTCCAGCTGTGGAGGGGGAACAGCAAACTCCCGCCCTCACAATTGGTTTGGACTCCTTACCAGCTTTTTAACCACAACTACAATAAATTAAAACCAATTAAAAATAAGATCACAGAATCACAAAATTGTTTGGGTGGAAAGGAAACTTAAAAGCTCGTCAGTTCCACCCCATTCATGGCAGGGACACCTCCCCCTGTCCCAGGTGCTCCAACCCCAATGTCCAGCCTGGCCTTGGGCACTGCCAGGGATCCAGGGGCAGCCACAGCTGCTCTGGGCACTCCCCACCCTCCCAGGGAACAATTCCTCCCTAAAATCCCATCTGAAGCTGCTCCCAGTTTGAATAGGTGTTACTGCATGGCTTTGGGATGATGGATCAAGAGAAAGCCCCAGGGTTTAGCAGAGCTCCCAGTGCCTCTGTTGGGGATGTGCCACCCACCTGCCCTTCAATCACTCAGCTGCCTCACAGCCAAAAGAGTGTCCAACAGATAAAGCACTCCCAGAGGATAAAACCCTTGTCACTGCACGAATGACAAGGTCTTTATTGGGAATAAATGTCAAAGCAGAGTGGCAGTGTTTATTTTCCAAGCAGGAGACACTGATCCTGTGGCAGCACTGCAGGGATGGTTTTACTCCTGTTCTCATTTAATCCTTTATCAGCTCTGAGCACCAGGCTTTGGTCTCCCATGCCAGCTCTGACTGATACTGGTGTCCCCACAAGCTGTCCCCACCCCTGGGTGCTGCCCCATGCTTCTGCAGCCCAAAGCACCTGGAGATCCCCCTGAGCATAGCACTCATTGGGATGTGCTCTGTCCATAAAGTTGCCTAAAGAGGTGCTGAGGAAGACTTTAATTTATAGCCCCATTCTTTTAATCTTGGTCAGCCAGATTTTTTTCAGACATCTGTTTATATCTCCTTATAATATATTGGCTAGAGCAGCAGCACCAGGCAGCAGCTCACTGGCAGGGGCTCTGCTGACATTTATAAACCAGAGAGATTTCTCTTGTGTGCTTTATGTTATCAGCTAAACCTGTCCACTTAAATTATTGCCTTGTAACCAAATCACAACTATCTGTTACTCCACTCCCTGCACGTTTCCCAGGCTCTATACCAATATCAAGCTTTGCAGAGGCTGAAACAAGATGATAAATAAATAAACAAATGGAAAACAGGACATGCTTCCTCCAGGCTCACAACTGAGGGGGGATCAGGCACGTTGTGCACCACATTACTAAAGGCAGAGGGCTGCTGTGTGGAATATGCAGCATGCAGTGATATCCAAAAAACCCATCTCTCTTTTCCTAGACCAGCCAAACGACCAGTTGTGTTTCCTCACTAAAGGAGAAAGGTTTCATCCTGCCCAGCTCCTGTCCAGCACATCGTCCACATGCTGCTGGCCACAGGTGAGTTTGTGTTCCAGCATGGGACAGGGCTGAGCCCCTACTCTGCAAAGCTACAGGCAGAAGTTTGGACATCATACACTAACCTGCAAACCTCCCCCCAAGGCTGTGCAATCACTCATTGAGCTCCTGGCAGTGGCATCCCATCCCATGGATCCCATCCCATGGATCCCATCCCATCCATCCCCATCCCATCCCATCCATCCCATCCCATCCCATCCCATCCCATCCCATCCCATATCCATCCCCTCCCATCCCATCCCATCCCATCCCATCCCATATC
>NW_027636339.1:0-26603 GCF_903797595.1 Erithacus rubecula
GCTGAAGGGAAGGCAATGAAAAGCTGCTCCCTTGTTTGTGCCTACGGACTCCAGTGGAACAAGGATGGAGCGGGAGATGTGGCCAGGAGCCCCCATTCCCTCCCAGGCCTGTCCCCACAGCAAGCACCAAAGCTCTGGAACAGCCAACTGTTAATCCCTTGCTATTCCCAAAGGGAACCAGTTCCTCTGAGGCACACGCCCAGCCCAGCCAGGTCCCTGCTGGGTCTGGCACACGGAGAGCAGTGGCTTTTTCACTCACCCGCCGGCTGTCCATCTGCTCCTTTGGCACCAACAGTCACCAAATCCCAGTGTCCACCGGTCATTCACTTTCGCAGGGTCTAAACCCCAGTGACCAAAGGCCCTTGGCCTTTGCAGGGTCTAAACCCAAATCTCTAAAGGACCTTGGCCTTTCCAGCGTCTAAACACCAGTGCCCAAAGGCCCTTGGCGTTTCCAGGGTCTAAACCCCAATCTCCAAAGGCCCTTGGCCTTCGCAGGGTCTTAACCCAAATCTCCAAAGGCCTTTGACCTTTGCAGGGTCTGAACCCAAATCTCCAAAGGCCCTTGGCCTTTGCAGGGTCTAAACCCCAGTCGCCAAAGGCCCTTGGCCTTTCCAGGGTCTGGCCCCAATTCCCAGATGTTGTTGTTCTTTTCAAGGTCAATAGCACTCAAGAAGGTGCCGTTTGCCTTGGCAAGGTCTGAGCCCCAACGCTCATGAGCTGTTGACAGCTCCAGGGTCCAAACCCCACTGAGCCAGGAGCTGTCAATTGTTGCCAGGGTCCAACCCCCAACATTCCAAACATTCCATGGCCTGTTGACGGTTGCCAGGGTCCAACCCCCAACATTCCAAACATTCCATGGCCTGTTGACGGTTGCCAGGATCCGGAGCCCATCATTCCAGGGACTGGTGGAATGGCCCTCCCCGGCTCTCCCCAGCCCCAGCTCCCTGCTGGCTCTGGCACCTGCCCTGCCTCCCCCGTGTCCCCACAGTCGTGCCGGGCAGGGCCCTGGCTCAGAACACGAGTTACAAGTTGCTGGTCCAGACAGCATCAATTTTAAGGCTCAGCATTCTCAAGAACCACATCCTCTTTAGGGATGCGCTTAGTTCCTGAGTCACAGGAATTCTTCTGTCTTCCCTGACACGGGGGAGATGTAAGAAAAAGCCCATAAAGATTCTTGGTGCTTACAAATATTCATGGAAAAGAAAGCCTTGTGTTTAGAACAGTCACATGAGGAGGAAAAATGGTGTTTCAAGGGCTTTTGAAATTCCTGCAGAGAAATGCCAAGAGCTGCAGTGTTTAAGGCTTATAAAATAGATCAAAAATGACACCGTCACAAGTGCAATTTTTTCTCTGCACTGTGTTTGGCAATATATCTAGATCTTCTAGGCAGAAGAAAATTCTTGCTGATTACATCAAAGTTTCCTCGCTAGGAACAGACCTTCAAGAACCATATGGGTATGCTTGGAAAAGCTTTAGTAAGTATTTTTTGCCCTGATCTTCAATAGCACTCTTCTGTGTCCTACGGAGGACTTCTTTGTCCCAGTTGACAGGAACTGGCAGGGCACAAATCCTCCGTGGAAGAGAAGAGCTGCACCTGCCTTCTCCAGGGCCTGTCTCTGCAGAGACTGATGGCCCAAGGCTGTCACTGCCAAGTGACATCAGTTCAGAGATCAATGCAGCTTCAAGTCTCTGTTCCACAAGAGCAGCCCTGGGCTCCTTGAGCAGAGCTGCAAAGGAGCAGGAGAGCTCCTGGTGAAGGTCTGACAGCTCTTGCCTGGGTTTTGAGCAGCTCTCAGTGTAGTTCTGCCGGTATTGCCAGTCCCGGGCCAGCTGTGACTGCAGCAGGGACACCTGGAAGAGGCACAAGGCCCAGCTCAGACAAGCCCACGCTGGCAGCAGCATCCGCAGCCCCACGGTACCGGCTGTCAGGGCACACACAGCCTCCAACTCCAGCCCTCACCAACACTCTGCCCTTGGGGAAGGGAAAGGAACAGGCTCCCAGACTGCCCCTCAACAGAGCTCAGATGGTCAACAAGTCCAGTTCATGGCAGAAAAACCCTTCCCATGTACATCCCTCAGCCACCACAGCTCTATTAGATTTCTGACAACATGGAGGAACCCTACTCTGATTTCCAAAGCACACAATTGTGGCACTGACCCATTTCTGTGCCTTAGCAAGAGGGCTGCTGCTCCTCTGAGCTACTGGAGGACTCTTTACTTGAACTGTGGCACAGCCAGCCCAGCTGTGAGGGGAATTTAGTGCTTGAGGATGTTGGTGCTTTCTTAAGGCATTTTAACACCCCAAGCCCCATTTTATATCTCTCAATTTCAAAATTATACCTTAATTTTAACTTGTTTGTATTTATTCATCTTTATTATGCCTCTACACCATTTTACTTATTTTCAAGGGATTCTTAAAAGGATTTGGGGGATTTTTTCGGGGGTTTCTTGGTTTTGCCAGGTCTTAACACACAATGCACTTTTTAAATCCTACATTGTTTAAATGTAATTAAAATATAGCCTTAAATATTTCATACTTATTCAAATTTATTCCATCTTTGTCCATTTAATTGAAATGTTGAGGAGGTTTTCAGGCTTTTTTGGGTTACTTGGAGTACCTGCCCAGCTGTGAGAGTCCATCTCAGCCTCTCGTCTGTTTCTGCCCAACAACCCTCACCTGAGGCCTGCGCTGGCCAGGGATGGGAGGAACGCCAAGTGACTGTTCCGCAGGTGATGCCTACCAGGACTGGTTTAACAATGGACTGGTCTGGTATGGGCTGCCCTGCGTGTGTTCATAACAACAAAGATGGTTTGGTGTGCCTTGAAACGTACTGTTTCCACCTGTTCCTCAGGGTAACGAGCTCCACGTAAAATAGTCCATAAATATTCCCTCCTTTTGGCCAGAAGCCACTCGCTTTGTGAAAGGACTATAAAAGTGACTTTCTCAGAGGAGACCCCTGAAATCTCCCCAGGGGGCAACAGGCATCTATTGGCTGCTCCACGAGGATTCGTCTGCCCATCTTGGTAGCTATAACCCCAACCCCCCATTCTCTCTCTCTCTCTCTGTCCCGATATCAAATTTTGGTTGGCACTAAATAAAGTACATTTCTGCAAAAGTAAACTGTTTTTGTCCCCTGCTGTGTCTTTTGCACTTTGAGATCCATAAAAGAACCAGGCACGACTCCCGCTCGGGTTGGGCAGATCGTGATACACCTCAATAGCAGACAGCCAGCAGTATCAGATGAAACAAGATGCCATTATCCCCACCCATAAAATTTTGCTAGAAAGTCAAAGGGTGCTCAGTAAAACCCACTCACCCTTCAACAGCTTCAGTTTGCCTGTGAGCAAGTGTGACAGACAATAGAAACTGACTGTAGGCTATTGTGCATTGAATGAAGGGACTCCACTGTGGGAGCTAAGACAGAGTACTGTGGATGTAATCAGCATAAGCAGTTTGATAACTAAGATGCCTTGGCAAGAGCAAACAGAGCTTTGAAGACTCCATGAAGATTGGATCAAGACTGGTGACAGGAAAGAAGAATGAATCAAATAGTTATGTTGCAAAATGTGTAAGCTCCTCTGTGTGATGTTTAACCCAACCAATGTGGTAAGAAATTACCAGCTTTCCTAAAAATGGTATATAAGCACATGTAGCTGAGAGTAAATTTGGATTCTGATCAGCAGTCAGTAGACCCCCTCTCTCTCCCAGTCGTTGATTCTCCAGTGCTGAGCGCTGCCGTGCCGGACACGCTGGATCTCCAGGAGGAGCTGGAGCCCAAGGCAGCAAAGTGGCACCATTGACATTGCCAATGCATTTTTCTCCATTCCTTTGGCAGCAGAGTGCAGGCCTCAATTTGCTTTCACTTGGGGGGACGTGCAGCACACCTGGAACCGACTGCCCCAGGGGTGGAAACACAGCCCCACCATCTGCCACGGGCTGATCCAGGCTGCACTGGAAAAGGGAAAAGCTCCAAAACATCTGCAATACATCAATAACATCATTGTGTGGAGGAACACGGCAATAAAATTATTTGAGAAAGGAGAGAGGATCATCCAGATTCTGCTGGAAGGTGGTTTTACCATCGAGAAGAGCAAAGTGAAGGGACCTGCCTGAGAGATCCAGTTCCTGGGAGTAGAGTGGCAAGATGGACAGAGCCAGATCCCCACTGAAATGATCAATGAGATCATCACAGTGTCTCCACCCACCAGCAAGAAGGAAACACAAGCTTTCCTAGGGGCCATAGGATTTTAGAGAATGCATTCCTGAGTGCAGCCACATTGTGAGCCCTCTCTACCTGGTCACCCTAAGAAGAACAATTCCAGCTGTGGCCCCAAACAGCAACAAACCTTCACCCAGACCAAGCAGAAAATCGCTCATGCAGTGCCCTTGGCCCAGTCAGGACAGGACCAGAGGTGAGGAATGTGCTTTACTCTGCAGCCAAGAACAATGGCTTGCCCTAGAGCCTTTAGCAGAAGGTGCCTCGGGAGACTCGAGGCTGAGCACTAGAATTCTGGAGTCAAAGTTACAGAAAGTCTAAAGCAAACTGCACTCACCAAAAAAACAAAAAGAACCCCACCAAAATCTTATCTGTCTGTAATAAGAAAGTTCAAGCCACCTCAAAAGAAATTATCACAACAGCACAACTCCTCCTGGCACCCTGACTCCCAGTGCTGGGGTGGATGTTTAAAGAAAAGGCTCCTCTACCCACCACGCCACCCACACCACATGGAGCCCATGGATTGCTCTCATCACACAGTACGGCCGGATTAGAAACACAAATCACCCTGAAATTATAAAAAGAGTTAAAATTAGCCACAGGAGAAAAAACTTGAGCCTCACTAACAAAAAGGATCAGAAACAAGTAACCCAGGCTAAAAAGCTCCACCATACAACCAACTACCAGCACAAGAAACACGCTGTGCTCTTGTCACTGACAGTTTCTGTCTCATTGTTGAGATGAGCCAGAAGTGGAAAGTGGCTGCAGGGAGCCCCACACGACGAGTCACACAAGCTACTGAAGGAGAAGGTGAATCAAGTGCACTTGCTGAACTCAAATCCATTCAGCTGGCCCTGGACACTGGTGAAAGAGAGAACTGGCAAAAGCTCTACCATTATACTGAATCATAAATAGTAACCAATGCTCTGTGGAGTTAGCTAGAAAGGTAAAAAAAGGCCAGCTAGCAACATAAAGGAAAAGCAATTGAGGCTGATGATGAGTGGAAAAGCATTGCCACTCAGACAAACTCTCTGTAAAAGTCCATCATGTAGACGGCCACATCCCCAAAAGTCAGGCTTATAAAGAATATTAAAACAAGAAGAAAATAGATCAAGCTGCAAAAATAGAGATGTCACAAATAAATTTAAATTAGCAACATAAGGGAGAGTTGTTCCTAGCTCAATAGGCCCACACTGCCTCAAGCCATCAAGGCTAAAATGCCACCTATACGTAGGCACAAAACTGAAAAGCAGATTTAATTATAAATTGCATTTCCCAAGTTATCCATAACTGCAAGTCATGTGCTAAAATCAAGTAAGCCAAGCCTATAAAGCCTCTCTAATATGGGGGGCGCTATTCCAAATATAAGTACAAAGAAGCCCAGCAAATGAACTACATCACACTGCCTCAAACCCCCCAAGGCAAGTGCTACATGATCACAATTGTACAAGCCACCACTATATCATTAGAAACCCACCCTGTACCTCACACTACTACTCAAAACACCATCTGAAGCACAAAAAAGCAAGTCCTATAAAGACACAGCACCCCTGAGAGAATCGTCAGACAACAGGACCCATTTCAAGAACAGACTTAGAAACACCTCAGCCAAAAACCAGGAAATTCAATAAATAGATCATATCCCTTATCACACACCAGCTGCCAGGAAAGTTGAACTGTACAACAGACCACTTAAAATTACCCTAAAGGCACTTGGTAGGGAAACATCCAAAAATTGAGAAATGAACTTATCAAAAGCCACCTCAATAGTCAACACCTGAGAGTCCATCACTCAAGCAAGTCCTGCCCAGGCTGAAGCCTTGCACACAGTGCATGGGGATAAAGTGCCTGTAGTACACATAAAAGGTATTTTAAGACTGTTTAGATTAGGCCCACCTCAAGCAATCCATACAATTGTTTTTGCTCAAAAACCCAGTTACACTTAGTAGGTAATGCAGAAAGAAAAAGAAACCCATTGAGTACCACAGAAAAACCTAATCTTAAGTGAGAACTGTGTGTAAAGTTTCACTGTGGATAAAAATATATAGCAGAGTTGAAAGAAGGTGTTAATTAAGGTAGGATGCAGATGGTAATAGAATAAGGAGTAGATAAGGTCTGAAGTTGCAATGCAAGATGCAAGCAGAAGTATACATTCTATCAGCATCTGCTGAAACCAGGTGGAGCAGGGCTCCTTATCTCTGCCATGACCCATCCTCAGAACTCCTCCCCACAAGGAGTTATACCTTATGGGAGATGCCCCACCCAAGGAGAAAAGTCAAGGATTTCCTACCTAAATAAAATCTGAAATTTGAAACATCAGAGCAACGTTTCCCATTAAATTCCCACAAGAAGACCAGGCCTATCTTCATCAGCACTGCACTTTAAAAAAGTCACTACACCCTTCTCCAAAATCATTGCTCCAACAAAACCACATCTGTCACTCCAAGAAAATTACAGGTATTATTCAGACTGTAACCAACACTATGGATTTGTCACTTTCTTTTCATCAAATTATACCACAGTCATTTTAGAATTAATCTGATAGTGAGTTGCTGAGTCCATGGACATCCTTTGCATGGATATCTCAAGAGAACTGGGTCCTAAAACCTTTATTGATCTCCTGTAGGCATGCATATGCTGTTGGATGTATTCAAGAGCATGGAAATACCATTGCTAAATTGCTTTTAAGGCACTTTATTGCAGCAATTATACTTGAGCCTATAATACCCAGATAAAAGGAAAAGTAGAATAACCTCTAAATGGCCAAGGAAAGAATTACATTCATTACTGAGTGCTCTATGCAGCTCACTTAGAAATATGACAGGAGTTGCCACAGAGCACACCAAGACCTTCTTGAATTACTGTTCTTTCCAAGGACTTTGCAATAAACATATGATTAATCCCTCGTGTTGAAATTAGACATTTTAGTTTGTTGCTTTTCTTAGTCAAATATAAAACTGGGGCAACTTGAGAAATAACAGGGTTTGCATGTAGCAAAAGCTGTATCTACTTTTGATGCCTTGGGATTAATGGTTCACTTGTGTGGAATATTATCTTTGCTACAGATCTGATAAAAAAGCACTTAGATATCAATATTTTTATAATATGTGTTTTAAATGCAGAATAATTCTATTATGCTTTTTTGCCTGGGAGTAACAGTGTCTTTCAAATCTCATTTCTGAATATAAACTGAACCATGATTTTCAGGGTCTTCTATTACTGTCCAGTAATATATTGCACAAAAGTTCTTATTCAGGAAATGCTTCTAAGTACACAAAATGAATTTCAAAGTATTTTTCCCCAATATACCTTATACTATATAGTACAGGTGCACAATCCAAACTGCAGCCCCCGCCTGGACAGAGCAAAAATCCCAGAGGTGGATTTTTGAGGTGATTCCCCAAATTCTGGGAGATTGAGGCCAAATGCCCCATTTTGGCTAAAACCACCTTATCACACGTGTATTTTGGGGGCTCCCTTCACCATTTTTGAGGTGAAATTCCCCATTTTTACCCCAAATCCCCTTTTTAAAATAAATTTATTTTTATTTTTTAGTGTTCCTTCCTCCCCTATTTTCCAAAACCTCCCCAGAAAATTCCGAATTAATTCCCAAAAACTCCACACAGATACAGGGGAAGGTTCTGGTGGGGGTTAATGATTTAGAGGGATGAGGAATGTCCCCAAAATTTTTGGGCTCTTCCCGCTGAGTCCTGGGTGTCCCTGGGGGGTCCCCAGGGGTCTCGGTGCCCTCCAGCATCTCCTTGTAGCAGCACTTAAAAAACTGACCCAGGGAGGGAAATCCTGGGGGGAAGAACTGAAACAAAAAAAAAAAAGCTAAAAATTAAAAAATCTCTCCCCATCCAAGAAAGGAAAAAAATCCTGAAAAACCTAGAAAAAAACCCCGCCAAAACAAAACGAAAAAAACCAAGCCAAAAACAAGGAAAAAACCTAAAGAAACCACAAACCCAAAAAAAGCCCACAAAATCTCCAAATGCCCCCCAAAAAATTCCATAAAAACCCCCTCAAAACCAACCCCCTCCTAAAACCCTCAAAAAATGCCCAAAACACTAAAAAAATAAAAAAGTATTTTTAAAATCCCTAAAGAATGCCATAAAACAACCTTAAAAACATTCCACAAAATCCCACTTTAAACACACCCAAAAACGCCAAAGTCCCCCAAAAAATATGATATATCCTTTAAAAAACCTCAAAAACTCACAAAACAGAAATAAAATCCTTTAAAATTCCAAAAAACGTAAAAAAAATTAAACAAAAACTTGAAAAAATCCCTAAAAAACACCCCAAACCCACCTTATAAAGACAGTTACAGGGTAGGGTTGGTTGTGTAGGAGCATGCAGGGGAAGACAGAAGGAAAAGAAGGGAAGGGAAGATAGGGAGAGAACAATAGAGAAAAAGAAACAGAGAAGACAAGAAGCATAAATGAAAAGACAAAGACAGCCCAGGCCGCGCACCAGTAGTGTCACGGAGCAAATGGCGCCGCTGGACTCTCCCCGCCGTTTAAATCCCCTCAGCCCCGCCCCGCGCATGCGCTCTGGGTCCCCGCGCACCCGTGCAGGCCCCGCCCCCGGGCCCCGCCCCGCCCGCGCGCTTTAATTGCGGCAGAGCCGCTCCCGCCCCGCTCCCTCCGGGAATGCTCCTCCTGGGATGGGGTGGGATCCTCGCCCGGAGCGCTGCGCCGAGTCCAGCCCAGGGACTGCTCCCGGTGCTGCGTGGAGCCCGAGGCGCTCAGGTGGTACCAGGGGCCGGTTCTGGGTTTTGGCGGTGTCCGCTGGGGGTTCGGAGCGGTGCCGCCTCTCCCCGGGCCGGCAGGGAGTGGATCGCGGGATCGGGGCGGGGTCGGGACCGGGATCGCCGCGGGCAGCAGGAGCCGCCCCGGGACGGGCGCTGGGGCCGAGCCCGGCGCTGCCGCTCCTGCTCCGGCCGCAGCGTCCATGGGACTCCGGGCACGATCCCGCTGCGGCCGCGGGGAGCCGGGGCTCTGCCGGGAACCGCGCCCGGAGAACGGCGGCGGAATCTCCTCGTGCAGGCGCTGGATCGTGGCTGGAACCGGCCGGGGCACGGGGAGCGCCGTGCCAACCCTGGGAGCCCCAAATCCCGCCGCTCCCGGTGCCCCCATCCCGCGGGGATGCAAAATCCCCGCAATCCTCAGCGGAGAGCAGCGCCCGGCTTCCCCTTCCCCGTGTCCGCACAGCCCCGGGGCTCCTGCCCGCCGCACCCCTGCGGAACGAGCGGGGCTGGATCACGGGAGGAGCCGCTCAGCCGGGACCGGGCACGGTTCCACTCGGGCTGCTTCTCCAACACCTGCCAGCTGAGATGCTGCCCCTCCCCCTTGCTCTGCAACTCAAAAATGCTCTGCAATGGTAAAACCTCTTCTCTTAAAATTCAGCTGAGAACTTTCCTATTTATTTCCAGATTACAGACTATGTTTGGGTTGAGAGGGATCCTAAAAATATGACTCTCAACTACATGGTACATTTGGTAATTGAGCTCACAACCTTAGCATTACCAGGACCCTGCTCCAACTGACTGAGCTACTCTATGGGTTATGAGCATGAACCTCCCAAGGATGGGAATCCTTGGCACCAGCAAGGGAACTGCAGCTCCTCTTCTGCTAAAGCTGCTTTACACACCAACCCCTGCCATGGCTGTAGGGTAGAACTGGCTGGTAACCAACATGACAGCACCAAACTCTTCCCATAACCCTGATTTTCTTGGCCTTTCTAGGATTTCCCCAGCACCTGTAAATTTGCTCTAGCAATGTCCCTTTGCATGGAGAAATGAGCAGAACACATCCTGAGGCTTCCCTTACTGCATGACCAAAGTTCTTCTAGAGTGCGGCAGAGGGCATTTCCTGCAGGTGAGCATTGTCAAAATGATGGCAGCTGCTGAAGTTGGGGCTGTTTTTGTGGCCCAGAGCTGCACAGAGGCCTCAGTGTCTCCTGCTTGGTGCCAGCAATGTTCCTTGGTGTTTGTGTGTGTCCCAGCTGCAGGGAATGTGGGGCAGGAGGAGGCTAGGAGCCCCTGAAAGGGACCCAGCAGCTCTTGTCCTTGGGCTCTGCAGGGGAGGGGCTGTGCCCAGCACATGTCCCGGGGATGGCGCTGGGGCGCCCGGCCAGCGCTGGCATGGACACGGCTCAAGGGCTGCCCGTGGCTCCTGGGCCAGGGGCTGCTCTGAACAGGCACCTGGAGATGCTTCAGCCTGGATACAGGCCACTGACAGCCCAAAAGCACCCCAAGGAACAGCTGGCATTTCCTGGTGAGGGGCTCAGACAGCAATTCCTTGTTCCAGCCTCCCAGTGCTCCCATGAAGCTGCCAGGTATGTCCCAGCCACCCCAAATCCCTTCCCTTCCAGCCTGAGGCCATCACCCAGCAGCAGCATTAAAGCCAAGGCCATCTTCCCTCACAGATATTTAATCCCAGCATTAGCCTGCAGAGATGCCTTAACATCAAAGGTTTGGGTGGGATAAAGTTTTGTTTGGATGAAGGTGGATGTTTCCAGGGAGCCAGGTGGAAGTGCAGAAGGGATGGAAAGCTTTCACAGGTGGATCCCACTGGAGGCAGGGATGTGCATCCTTTCCTGAGGGAAAAGAACTCACAGTGGCCACTGCTGAAGCTCTGAAAGGAACTGATGTCCCCCCATGGGCATGGGGGCTGCCCTGGCACGGGCTGGGAGCGCCTCTGGCCCCTGCCTTCTCCTGCTTGAACACATCACCTGGAGCCTGAGCTCAGGGGGGCTAAATCAGGTGAATTCCAGGCAACTCTGTCAAGTGCCCCTCAGGGACATGGGTGGGGCTGGGGAATGAAGGTTTAAATAGCAAATTCTTTGGAATATATGCCTGTCCTGATGCTGCTGAGCTTGCTTGGAAACTCTGCTGGTTCCTGGCACAGCTGGTATTCAAGCAGCAGCTCTGCATGGGAATATCCACCCTCCATGAGGCACTGTGAGGTTAGGGCAGTGGGAATTGACCAGGGAATTTGGGGCTATGGGATAATTCATGGGAACTAGCAAAGCTGTCAGTGAAACCCAAATCTGGGTAACGCACAGAGAACAATCATTGTGCTGCCCTGTCAGCTCAAGGCCCTGGGCTGGGAAGTTTTGGGAGTCAAACATATGGAATTATACAAATCCCTGACTCTGGGCTCTGATCACCCAGAGAGATAATCCAAGTCCCAAACAATTCTTCCACAATCCAATCTGATGGAAAGTACCCTGTGCCTGCCTGGAGCTCTGATTTTGCTTTTCCTACCAGCTCCTGAGCAGGGTCAGGGCCACCACGAGGGCTTTAAAATCCAGATAAACCCCAAATCCCACACAGTGACTAATCCAAGTGAAGAACTGCATTGTTGTCTGCGGGATCTCTTTGTGTTCTCGGATGGTTCTTAGGGACAAACTCCAGAGCCCAGTATAAGCTGATGGTTACAGTAACAATTTATTACACACACAGAGAGGGCGTGGGTATTGAGAAATCCTACCGAGGGCTGCCTGCTGCAGCCCAAAATAGGACAGGAATTGGGAATGGGATATTGGGATAGAAAAAGGATAATATAATGAAGGGAGAGAGGAAGAAAGAAATGAAAAGCAGAGGGTAAGCGTGAGGAGGAGAGAAAGGAGGGCGAGGGGTTACGAGAGAGAGAGGGGGAGGGGGAGTGAGGAGCGAGGAAAGAGAAGGGAAATGAGGGAAGCAAGTAAGGTAAGATAGGGAAAGAAGTACGAGAGGTAAGAAAGGTAAGAGAGAGAGAAGAAAGAGAGTGATTTCCCGTTTACAACACTTCAAATTTCTTTCTACTATGAATATTTAAATTTCTGCTAACCAATCTAATGCAAAATACAAATTCTGTAGCATTTACATACAGCCTATATGAGTTTTCGTATTACCATAGTGTGTTGTACTTTAACCTTTAACAAGGACTTTAACCCGTTTGTAGCAGGAGTCATTTTTTCATCCAGGAGGGGATTACCTAGCAGGCCACTCCATTGTCTTCTAGTTACTTAGTAACTAAAGCTTGTCTCTCGAAAGTGGCTATCATTTCAACATCATTTTCAGAATTTATGCTTTCATATTTGTGGGGTTTCACCATTTCATTCTCCCCAACATCTCCCCCGTTTTGTTCAACAACTAATACATTAGAAATTGCTTTGGTTGTCATCTGTCGTGTACAATGTAGCATGCAGGGTACAAACACTATAACTACAATTAGTACTATTAGAATAAACAAACATATTTTACAGAGTTCCTTTAGCCAAGAGGTAAGTTTCCAACCATCAAACAAACTGTCTAACCAGGTAGGGGTATTTGTAGTGATTTGGTCAGCCAGATTTTTTAGATTTTGCAACTGTTTATGAATAGAAACAGAATGATCCGATAAATTCATGCAACACAATCCCTGAAAATCCTCACAGCCATGTCCATGAGCTAGTAAAAGGAAATCTAGAGCAGCTCTGTTTTATAAAGTGGCCTGTTTAACTGCTTCTTCATCTGTCAGTAAGTCACTGATTGCAATTGAAGTGGCATTAACTTCTTTGCTGAGCCAACATCCCAATTTGTTTAATTGTTTCAGGGCAACTGAAGAACTTAGCTGAGGTAAATAGATGCTTGTGATAATTGATAGTCCAGAATTCCATGGGTGAAAGTCACTATCACAGTTGCTTTCATAGTGATATCCTGTGGAGGATCTAATTTTTCTATTTTTCTTTTTGGCCACCTCTATAACACTGGGTGCAATTATTATGAGCTGTCCTAGGGCACAAGGGCCACCCTCTATATATGCGGGTAAGCCCTGCCAGGCTCTGTCTCCACAAATGAGCCAAATCCCTTTGGGAAATCGTATTGGAAGTTTGCTTAATTGACTTGCATGCGGCTCAGAGTATTTGAGAAGTTTAGTTGGATTACACCAAAAAGTCACATTGCTATAAGCTGTGTGATATGGGGTAACATTTAAATGAGGACTGTCTCCTTCCATGAGATCAAAGATGTAACAGCTGTCCATAGTTACTGAACCTAAGATTTCCAGCTCTTGGAGATCAGATTTGTCAACTTTAGAATTGTCAATATAAGTTTGATATTTTTGGCTGGGATCTGAAAGAGCATGAGGATCATGGTATGGCCAGTACCTCTCAAGAGTAACATTATCAAAACCTTTTGGGAAAGGTACTCCAACTAAACAGGTTGAAAAGGGTTTTTCAGGACTTGTGTTAGGCAAATGGTATCAGAGCCTGCAGATTTGGCTAAATTAACCCAAATATTTGTCTTTGGTTGACTTACAGGTAAAGCTTGACTACAAAAACTAAAAAAAAGAAAAATAACATGCATTCACACAATCGATACAACTCCATTCTTTTCCTGAGCTGTTTCTCTTGGTCACTTTCTCCTGATGATTCTGCACAGTTCAGGTCTGGGTGCTTGCTTCCTGGCTTCTCGCAGGATCACTGGCTGCTGTGGAGGCTTCAGCAGGTTTTGATGCACAGTGGGGCTTCACATTCTTTGCTGGCACCCGTTTGAGTCCTGCATTTGTGGAAACACACACAAACTTTTTTCCCCATGTTATGAGGTTGTATGGTCCCTCTCTTCATCCTGTTTCTAAGTTTTTAACCAAAACTGGGGGGTGTTCTTTCAATTTTGCTTTTTTGTTATTCAAAAAGTGTCTATAAATAGGAGGATCTGGCTCTTCAGCTGAGCTGTTCAGAAAATTGTAGACATACAACGCTTTATTCAACCTCCTTTGAGGTGTAGCCTGAGCATCTCCCCCTTTCTGTTGATCTAAAATGCGTTTTAGAGTTTGATGTGTTCTTTCTATTATTCCCTGACCTGTGGGGGAGTGGGATATGCCAAATGTATGGCGAATACTCCAATTATTTAGAAATGCAGCTAATTCTTGTGAGGTATAGGAAGGTCCATTATCTGTCTTAACTTCTTGGGGAATACCTAGATAAGAGAAGGCTTGTGAGAAATGGTGGCAAACGTGCTTAGCTGTTTCCCCTCTATGTACAGAAGCAAAAACTGCGTTAGAAAATGTATCCACAGAGACATGGATGTTTTTAAGCTTCCCAAAAGAGGGATACTTAGTAACATCTATTTGCCACTTCTGCAGAATTCCCACCCCTCTTGGGTTGGTGGCTCCAGTAGCAGGAAGTGGCAGAACTAGCTGGCAGTCAGGGCAAGCTCGTACAATATTTTGTGCTTGCTCTAAGGTAATGTGAAAATCTCGTTTAATTGCCTGTGCATTTTGGTGAAAGAATGCATGGCTCAATTTGGCTTGTTCAATAGTGTTAGGCAGAGTTATTGCAGCAAGCACTGAGGCATCTTCCTCATCAGAGACAGCTGATGCCAATGCATCTGCTCGAGCATTTCCCTCTGCCGTAAATCCTGGGAGGCCTGAATGGGCCCTTATGTGGGAAATAAAATAAGGATTAGTTCTGTGAGATAGGGTTTGGTAAAGACAGGTAAGCCAAAGACATCACTTGTTCACATCCTTTAGAACTGATCCCTCAATTCTCTTGACAGTATTAGCAACATATGCTGAGTCAGTTATCAAGTTGAGAGGTTCTGGAAAGAGCTGAAAAGCCCTTACAACTGCTGCTAACTCTACAATCTGAGGAGAACCTTCAACCTTTTGAACATCTTGTTCCCAAGCTTTTGTTTCCATATTTTGCCATGTAACTACTGAATTGTGCATTTGCCCTGATCATCAGTAAAGACAGTAATTGCTTCTAAAGGTTCTTCACTGATCAGAGGTTTTTCTTTGTAGTATAATTTAGCTTTGATCATTTTGTGTGCCGGATAATGAATGGAGCAAACGCCTGGAAAATCAAGCAAGGCATACAGCAAGTCTTCTGTGTTTTGCATTGCCCACTCAAAATAAGTTTTTTTCATGGGCAAATAGATAATTGCAAATTCACAACCTGCTATTGAAAGAAGCCTTGCTCTACCTTTGATGATGATCTGAGACATCATTTCTGAAGGTGTGAGGATTGTTTTTGGTGACCTGTAAGAAATGAAAACCCATTCAATCATTAACAAGGGATCTTTTTGAGAGGGGTCCCATTGAAAGATGAGACCACACAGTCTCAGCTCTTGTCCTAAAATTGCAAGGAAAAAGGGTTTATCTGGCATACAGCGATATGCCTGCCTGGTTCGCAGGGTTTCTGTTTCAGCTGCCAGTGCAGCGGTTTGTGATGTCTGTGCAGTAAGAACCCTTTCAAGCTGTTCTGCGAGGGTTTTTCCCAATTCTTTTGCTTGGATAGAAGCCACGTGCTGCGGACTTCTGATTTTATTGCAGGCATCTATCATTTCAGGCACTGTTGGTTTGTCCTTCGCCATGGCTTTGATGGCCCTTTTACATTCTGTATTGGCATTATTTTCACTGATGTCTCTTATCATTATCGGGCGAGCAATGTCGTCAGTACACTGCCTTTCAGAAGCCTGGATTACTCTATCCACAAATGCGGTGAAAGGTTCAGCTGGGTCTTGGGTAATCAGGTTGTAGGACTTGTCAAAGATTCCTGCAGGCTGAACCTGCAGAAATGCCTTGCGTGCCATTTTCTTAATATCATCTAAGGCTCCTCTGGGAAGATTCACCTGATCTTCATTTTTGTCATCGGGATGGTCACCAGATGACTTAGATATGGTCAGAGCAGGCAGCTCTACATCCGTACTATCTCTGTAAGTTGCTAATATTTCTGTGAGCATCCTTTTCCACTTCAATTCCCATAGGAGATATTGTGAGTCAGTAAGCGTGACCATCGCGAGGTTTTTACAATCATTCAGTGTAAGTGTATGTCCATCCAATGCACTTTTTAGCACCTGCTTGAAATAGGGTGATGCAATGCCATTATCCCTTAATGCCTTCCTTAATTCCTTAATCTCATGAGACGGAATGGGAGACCACCTCCTGGGACCACCGGGCTCGGGATTAAAGATGACAGGTAGTGCCATCACATTAAGGCATTCATCTTTACAAATGTCCCGTCTAATTTCTTGCCAGTCCGTCAATACGGAAGCATCATAATATTTTTGGGGTTTTAAATCTGGCGGGGTTTGAGGATGCAGCGTCGCAGTTTGAAGCTGAGATGTCTTTTGCACGATAGGCAAAGTATTTGCAGGTGTAAAATAGTTCCTTGTTTGTTCCATTATTAACGGGGGCACTATGGCGTCACCTCCCCCTCTGTCCTGTAGAAATGCGTCTGAACTGGGTGGATTCGGCGGTAGGTGCGGTGGTACTGCTGGAGGCTCTCGGTGGACCGGGATGGTGACTGCGGAGGCGTCATTGAAACGCTGGGATATGCGCCACATTTAGGTCTGGCATAGGGAAAGCTGCAGAGGGATACGTTTGAGGACAGGCACTGGGACCCAGGAGCGGCGTGCAGAGCGCAGGCGGCGCTGGCGAGCTCCGTGCATGTGCTGCGGTCGTGTCCGGAGCGGCGGAGGTCATCATGGCGGGCGGCTGCATGGCGGGCTGCGGGCGGCCGGCTCCGGCGAGTTGTAGGGAGGGTGGAGCAGTGCTGGCATAGGCGGGCAGTGGAGCTGTGTTCGGGGGACCAGCAGCGGGAGTCGGGAGCGGGCGGACTGCTCTGGACCGAGAGGGGCCGGGAAGGGCAGAGATGCGCTGGCGGGCACGGACTGCGGCGCTGTCTGCGAGAGAGCCGTGTCCGCAGCGGGAGACAGAGACGGGGCTGCAGCGGGGGGCCGGATCAGAGACTCATCAGGTGGCGTGGGAGCTGCACACGCAGTCATGGCCAGGGCCATATGCGGTACAGGCGCCCCGGCGGATCCGGCGGCGGTGACCGGGGGTTGCGCCGCCGCTAGCGACACGGAATAGCCGCCGAGCAGCGGCGGCTCGGCCGCGGCCACGCTCCGGATGGGACGGTGCGAGCGGCGGCTCCACGGCCAGCGCGGCTGCGGGGCCATGGCCAAGCGGAAACGCTTTGCCGCAGGCGAGCTCCAGCGGCTGGTTCACTGTCCGACAGGCTCCCCCCGGTGCGGGAAAGGTGACCGCCCCCGGGGGCACCTGCACGGAGTGAAACGGCGCGGTCTGGCTGGCCGGGGCTGGGGATTGCAGCAGTGGTGTGTTTATCAAAGCCGTGGGCACAGCAGAGTGCTGGGCATGTAACGCGCCGGGCACAATGGGCTCCACGTGCGTAATGGCGGCGGCGCCTGGCGGTGGGGGGGGGCAGGGGCAGCCATGGGCAGGGGGGAGGAGGGCAGGGGCGGCGCGGCGGCAGCAGCAAGCAGCGCGGTCGCGGCGGGGCAGGGGCGGGCAGGCACGCAGGGGCGGGGTCGGTACGCGGCTGCACAGGGGCTGGGAGTCGGGACAGGGACGGCTGCGGGCACCGAGGGGGCGAGGCTAGGACGCGGCGGAACGGCGGGCGGAAACGCGAGGATGGCATCCGAGGCGGCGGGATCGGGGGGATGAGGGGGGAAGCCACCGGCAAGGCAAACGCAAGGGGTCCGGGAGCCGCGGGGGGGGGGGGGGGGGCGGGGCCGGGTGTGGACACCGAGGGGGCAGGCACAGGAGCGGCAGATGGCGCGGGGGAAGGGGCGGTGGGAGCAGCGGGACGGGTCACAGGATCAGGGGTAGGGGGAGCGGGGTCCAGAACGGCGGGAGGGGAGGGCGCAGTGGCAGGGGTCTGCGGGAGCGGGGATGTCGGGGCTGCGGGGTCCGGGAGGAAGATGGAAGGCTCATCGTAGCCGAACTGGCGATCGTGGGGGGTTGTTATGGGTTATGTTTTGACTGGCTCCTCTCCCTACCCCCCACCATGGAGCTGCCGGCCCCTCCCCCGGGCTGTTTTATCTAGCCGGGTGTTTTTCGGCTTTTGGGGCTTTTCGCTGCTGTTCGCTGCTTTCGCTGCTGCTTCTGCTGCCCCCCCCCCCCCTCCCCGCCCTCCGCTGCTTCAGCTGCTTTCCCCCCGGCTGCCTAAACTGCCCCTCTCCCTTTCCCCCCCCCTCCTCCTCATCCCTAAGATTTGCACCGGCTCCAGTGGGAACGGATCTGAACTTCGGAGACCACCTCTGGAAGTCTGCCAAAGAAGCTCTGCTGCCCTTCCTGGCGAAGATCTGCCGAGTTCATCAAAATCTGGGTCTGTGCTGGCAAGTGTTTCTTTTGTATTTTGTTAATAAAAAGTTTTTTCCACTTTCCCCTGAAGAAAATTCTTTCCGAGCTTGGTGAAGGAAGGAATTGTAAGGGGGGGAGGGGGCCCTTTGGAGGTCTTTTTCCTAAAATTTGTCCTAAACTTGGACACTTTGTCAAGAATTTATTCATAAAGAATTAAAAGGCTGGAATTGAACCTTTGTATAACTTTGTCCCTCAACATTAAGGAGGGAAATCTAGAAGTATTTATATGCATAGAGATATGGTTGATTATGATCATGATTAGGCAAAAAGGTCTTAATCAGAATTACTTACTGAACAGTTTAGGAGCTGTAACATCTATTTTAATATCATGCCTTAGGAAGCAATTTTGAAGCAAGTGTATCAAAGCAGAACTAAGTAGAGATGGGTGTCACTCCCCCAGACCAACGCCCCTGGGCAAATCTCCTTAGCTCAGCCTCAAGCAGTGACCTTGAGGGGTGTCTCCAATCCAGGGAAGAATCTCCACACACCCCTAAGAAGGGAAATGTCAGGAGATGCTGCCACTAATAATTGGGACAGGGCTTTTCTAGTCTGAAGTGCTGTCAGTCAGATGCGCCCAGGCTGTGTCAGCTGAGCAGCTCTGCTGAAGTTCTCAGTGGTGGCACTTGGTTGTTCCCTGCTCTGGGGATTTTCCCAGCTCTGCCACAGCTTCAGCTCCCTCTCAGGATGTTGAAGTTTGGGATGGAGGAGTCAGGCTGGTTTCAGCATTATTCACCCCAAAAGCAGCATGATTCCCTCCTTCATTTCCCACTGGGGGCTTTGCAAACAGAGCCTTGTTGGAGCTGTTGGAGCCCATTGCAGGCAGAGCCTCCTGCTCCAGCAGGAGCTGCCTTTCCTGGGCCATGGCCAGGCCAGGTCCCACTGCAGGAAAAGCCTCAGGCAGCCCCAACACAGGGAAGGGCTCGGGGACAAGAGCAGAGTGCCATGGTGGGAGCTGTGCCAGGGAGAGCCTGAGACAGCAAAGGCACCTTGGCAGCAGCAGCTGCTTTCAGGGCATGGCCAGAAGCCTCCCCTGGCAAGCCGGCCTGGTGGCCACCAGTGCAGAGCTGCTGCCTCAGGCGGGATTTCTGGCTGGGCTCTGCCCCAGCCCACAGAGGGAGCTCAGCCCTGGCTCTGGCACAGCCCTTGTGCCTGGGCCCTGCAAAGCCCAGAGGTCACCTGTGCCACCCTGGTGCCCATCCCTGGCTCTGGCACGGTCACTTCTGTGCTCGCTGCTTCCTCTAACACTGCACCCCCTCATCTACAGCCTGAGGGACCAGGAGCCTGAGGATACCCTGAGGAGATGAGCACTCTGTGCTTTCCAGAAACAATAAAGTGCCTGTTGGTTTCTGCAGAGCATTCAGAATGGAACTCATTACAGACTGTTCAGACTGCTATTTTCATTAAGAGATGCCATTAGTCACAGTATTGCTACATCACTATTTACAGTGCTTGTGTTCAGCAGAGACAGTAAGGAGCCATGACCACTGTGCATTGAGGTAAAATAAAGTCCTGATCTGCCCTGTGTGACCAAGATCCTTCCTCTGCCCTTCTGTATCTCTGCAGGGGCAGTGCCTGTGAGCAGAGGTGGTAGGAAGAGACTCCCAGCACAGCAGCACAGCCAGGGACAATGGCCCTGGCTTTCCCCACATCTGCTCTTCCCAACTCCACCCTATCCTTGATATCCCTTCTGTGGCTGTGAGGCTGCAGTGCTCTGGCAGCTTGGTCACTGTCCTGCTGCGTGTCCCTGCTGTGAGCACAGGCAGGGACAGGCCATGGGCACTGCTGGGACACAGCTGGGCTCCAGCACAGCAGTTCCATCAGCAAAGGCATTTCCTGAGGGCAGGGCAGGAAGGCTTTGCTCTCCTCCAGAGTCAGGAACAGGAACAGGCCCAAGGAACAGACTCTGAAGAGGCTCCTTGTGTTCCCTGTTCTCCCAGGGCTCTGTGGGATGAGATCAGGGTCCCAGTGTGGCCATCGAGGGACTCAGGTCTGGGTCAGGTATGTCTTGTTGGTGGCCAGTGCCCATCAGATGGTGAATGGTGTGTGCTGAACCTTGCTGGGGCTCTGCAACTTGTCCCAGGGCTGATGGCAGGGCAATGTTTGTCTGCAGGGCCTTGGGAGCTGCCAGGAGAGCACAGGGGACCTGCAGGGACAGGGTGACCCGGGGAGCAGCAGGGAGTGGAGCTCACAGGCCTGCCCACATTGGGTCACCCTGAGATCAAGGACTGAATGTCTGCTGTGACCAGAAGAGCTCTGAGTCCCAGGGACACAGCAGGCACAGGGAGAGGAGTCTGGGCACTGAGTGCTCTGAGCCCCAGGGACACAGCAGGCACAGGGAAAGGAGTCTGGCACTGAGTGCTCTGAGCCTCAGACACCTTCCCCAGGAGAATCCAGGGCAGCCCCAAGGGCATCTGGCAGCCCTGGAACAAGGCAGGCTCCTCTGAGCCCCTCCACAGCCCCAGCAGAGCCTGTGTGGGAGGGGGTCAGTGCAGGGAGCACCATCAGCTGCCTCTGTGTCCCAGGCTGAGCAGCAGAGCCCAGCAGAGGCAGCCCAGGGCCCCGGGCAGCACAGCCCCCCTGCTCTGCAGAGCAGCAGCCCCAGCTCGGGCTCTGGGAGCAGGGCAGGGGCTGCAGCAGTGGCTGCTCAGGCCAGCACAGACGTGTTCCCCTGGCACAGGCTCTGTGGGCAGCTGGCATGTGCCAGGAGCAGAGCAGGAACCCCTGGGATGCAGAGAAGCCCTGGAAAGAGGCTGCCCTGTCCCTGGGGCAGCAGCAGCTGCCTGAGGAACCCTGGGGCCAACTCTGCTGCTGTGCTGGGCAGCGGGGCTGGCCCGGGGGCTGCAGGAAATGCCCAGGCTGAGGATCTGCTGAGCATTCCAGACACAGAGTGGCTGTCCCTGACCTGCAGTGCCTCCAGTTGCTGCTGCAGAAGGTAACCATGACTATGTCACCTGCACTGTTGGGCTGGGGCAGGGACAGGGAGAGGAAAAGAAGGAACCCTTGGTAATGTAAGTCTCTGCAGTGTCAGAATGGTGCCCATGGTTCCATGGAGCCCCACAGTCCCACAATGGTCTCCTCGTCACACCAGGCCCCACAGTGTCACAAGGCATCTTTGGTTCTATGGGGCCCACAATATCTGCTTTGCCAATGGGCAAGGTCAGCACCGAAGACACGGACACCAACTTAAGGAACAGAGTAATTTATATAACGCAAAAGTGCAAAGAATTAAAAAAAAAAAAAAAAGCTGGCTGGGCACAAGTGGGGCAGCACAGCAAACAGGGAGCCTGCGAATCTCTTCCAGAGACTGCTCTGCCTGAACAGCTCAGCCAGCGGGAAGGAGCTGCTCCACACGGGAACCAGGAACAGAAGACACTCCTATTTTATGGCATGTTTTCTGTTTTAAACAAAAGAAAAAGAAAAAGAAAAGAAGAAACCTCTATAAAATGTGAAAGATAAAAAAAACCCCCAAGCTTGCAGTGAAAAATCTTCCGTAACTTTTAATTCAGTTTAATAACTGATCTTTGGCAGCAGAAAACTCAGTTATTTACTTTGTAAATGAGTTGATGACATTGATCCATTTTACTGGCCTCAGTAACCTTTTTTAAAAAGATTTTGAGGTTTATTTCCAATATAGTTATTTTAAATTGTGGTGGAATTGGAGTGAAGCAAGAAGAAATTGTTTTGTGCCCTGCCAGCTCCTGGCAAGACTGGCAATCTAAACTCTGTCACTGCCCAAATCCTTTAGGAGATGCTCTTCCTTCTCACCCTGTGAAAGAGCTGCACATTCCCTTTGAAACTGTCAGGGGCTTCTTAAAGATGGAAAGTCACACTTACAGCTTTTTGCTTGGTTTGGGAGTGCAGAACAGAAATTCTCCTTCCATCAGCTCCAGGCTGCCTTAGGAACACGGCCCCTTGCCAGGTTTTGCCCACTCGTGGCACTTCTAGAGGAAGAAGAAAGTGCAACTGCACAATTCCAGCCAAAAAAGAATGAAGAGTGGAACATCCTGTGGAAATCCAGAGGTTCAGCTGGCACTGTGGAGAGTGTGGGTTCTTGCCCATTGGGTGTGTGTCCCTAACAGCAAACCCTTGGCCTGCAGGAGCATCTCACTCACCTGCAAAGCAGAAAGCTCAGGCGGTGCGCTTGGAATGGGCTCGTCTGGTGCAAAGCTGTCAGAGCCCTGTGAGGGCAGAGCCCTGTGCCCAGGGCTGAGCCCAGCAGAGCCCTGGCACAGCCCAGAGCTGCCTCAGCATCCGCAGAGCCCGGCTGCAGGGAGAGAAACCAGAACCCACCCGTCAGCCGAAGGCTTCTGTCCCCCTTGTCCCGACCCCTGCAGTACCCAGGCCGTGCTGGCTGTGCCCAGAGCTGGGCACAAACCTCCCAGTCACTGCTGCCCCTGGGAGCAGAGCAGGACTGCATCACGTGTGCCAAGCCTGCAGCCACCATAGCACACCCAGCCCCTCAGCAGCTGCCCAGAGCCAAAAAGCAGCTTGGCAGCCTACTGAAGACTTTGTGGCATCCACCCCAGTAAGAGGGGGAGCCTTTGGTGCCTGGCCAGGCTGTGCCATGCCCAGATCTGGAAGCTTCCCCCTGGCTGTGAACTCACTTGCAAACGGGGTGCAGAGTGTGTCTCTGAGGAAGGTGCCAGAATCAAAGTCCATCATCTTCAGCTGGCCAGGTTGAGGAAGAGATTGTTGTCCTTGAGGTTGTCCTTGGTGTCTCCAGCAGCAGCCCCACCTGGTACAGCTTCTCCAGGGACTCCTTCTGTTGTCCTGGGGGCCAGACCAGGCTGTCAGTGTTCTGCCCAGGGCCCCAGCCCTTGGTGGACCAAATAAGCAAAACTAGGTGGGAAGGTGGCCACCAGTGCTTGCCACCCCAGGTCTCCAGCTCAGCTCCAGCCCAAGAGCTGTGTGTTCCCTTCTGATGACCCCTGCTCAGAGGTAAAGGCAGGCTGGTTTGGACTGCCACTGATTCCCAAGAGATGTGTGGAGCTGTTACTTGCCAGGCCTCTGGATGCAACTGTGCAACGTGCATCTCTCCCATCTTCTAGGGCAGACGAACGCTCTGCAGCCAAGGATGGTGGAAAAGGTCTTGTAAGGATGGCCTGTCCAAGGGTTGCATGGACAAACACCTCTTAATAATATCTTGGCACTCTGAAGAGAGAAAGCAGAAATTGCCAGTCAGTTGGAGAAGTTGCCCCCCCCCATTCTCATGCCCAGGCCATGCTGGGTGTGCCCAGAGCTGTGCCTAAACTTCCCCATAGATTCTCTGTTTGGAGACGAGCAGGAGAGCAGGACCTGTGCCACCCCTTCAGCAGCTGCCACAGCAGGATGCTCATGAGCCCGCTGCTGTCTCCCAGCACTGGTATTCCCTCCCAGAGATGCCCAGAGATGAGGATCCATCCACCTTGAGAGAGCCGCCGTGGGAACAAGATTCGTCCCCAGATCGTCTCCTGGCCCCTCCTGAATGGGTGCTTCCCTGTGACCAGGTGGTACAGCAGGAGGCCCAGGGACCAGATCGTTGCTGCCTCGCCGTGGTAGCGTTGGTGGTAGATCCACTCTGGGGGGCTGTAGGACAGAGTTCCTATGGAATACAGATGGAGCTCATCAGGGGGATGCTGCTGCTCCCAGAGCCTGGCCCCAGCATCCCTGGGCATGCAAAGACTGCCCCAGTGGCACGTGGTGTGACCCGGTGCCCTCTCACCAGCACGTGGGACTTGTGTACAAACTTGGGGCTGGGAAAGAAGCCACTGGTGCTGGAAGAGGGCAGCAGAAGCCCTGGGAAGGCCTAAACATGACATACAAAAGAAAAACCCACCCAGTGGTGAAAAAAACCCACTCTATTCCCTGCTGGCCCTCAAAAATGTTAATAAGCCAATGTAAATGAGGGGAGAAGAGCAGTTCAAGCCCTTCCTCGCCTGGACAGCAAACCAGCTGGGGCACGGGGTCAGGCTCCCCCTCCCTGCTACCCCCACGGGGGTTTTTGTTGCCCTACCTGCCCCAGCTCCAGCCCCAGCCCAGGGGCCCCTCACGCCCCCACCCAAATCAACTTGTCTCAAGCATTAATCCCATCCCAGCTGCAACAGGGGGAAGTCCGAGGGCTACACCCAGGCTTGGGCCATGAGATGCCTAGGAGCATCCCTTGGGAGGGCTCACCTGCAAATTGGGTGTAGGCTGCGTCTTGGAGGAAGGTGCCACAGCCAAAGTCAATCAATTTCAGCTGCCCGGTGGCCAGGTCGAGCAGGATGTTCTCGGGCTTGATGTCCCTGTGCAGGACCCCGCAGCTGGTGCAGTGCCGCACGGCGTCCAGCACCTGGCGGAACAGTCCCCGCGCCTCCTCTTCCGGCAGGAACCTCCGCTCGGCCAGCACAGCCGAGAGGTCCTGGCACCGCTCCGGACGCTCCAGCACCAATAAGAAGCTGTTGGGCAGCTCAACCCACTCCAGGAGCTGAATGACACCAGCACACCCAGACGACACCTTGTCCAGCAGCACAATCTCCAGGGGCGCACGGGCGCCGTCGGGCTGCGAGAGGAGCACGATGCCGTCAGCAGGGCTGAGGCCGTGCCAGGGCTCTGGGGCTCCTCAGCCAGCCCGGGATGCTCTGGACCCCCCCGCTCACCCCACGCCCGCTCTCCCTGCAGGGCTCCCGGAGGCTCCCACCCTGCCGGGCCCCGGCTCCTAGCCACCCGGCACGCCCCGCCTTCTACCGCTGGCCCCATTCACTCACCAGCTCGCCCCAGTGCTGGATGCGATCCCGTGGCACGCATTTGATGGCGACCTGCGAGCAAGAAGCGGCAGCCGGCTCAGCTTACCGCCCGCTCCGCCACGCCCTGGAGTCCTCCTCTACCTCCTCTTTCTCCTCCTCCACCCTCCTCCGCCCGCCGCCGGCCCCGCCACTCACCGGGGCGCCGTCCGCGAGACGCGTCCCCGAGAAGACGCTGCCGAAGCCGCCTCTGCCGAGCAGGGAACCCATCCGGTACCGCTCCTGCAGGGCCTCCTGCGCCTCCCCTGCGGGCGACATGCAGCCATCAGCGCTCGGCCTGGGGCCACACACTGCCCCCAAGCGCTCCCCGAGCCCCCCGGGTGGGCATCCCCACCCGCCCTGGGCGGCTCGGGGCCGGCGGCCGCGCTGCCGAGCGGCGGAGCTCGGGCCGAGGACGCCGCCGCGGAGGTGGCGGGAGGGGCTGCGCCACGTGTGTCCTTCGCGGGTCCCGGAAGGAGCCGCCGAGCTCCGGGATCGGGATCGGGACCGGGACCGGGGCCGGGGCCGGGACTGGACCCCGCGTCGGGGCCGGGGCCGGGACCGGACTCGGGCCAGGCGGAGCCAAAGGGAGACGATGCTGCCGCAGCTCCAGGCAATGATGCCCGCCCAGCAGCGCCACCTCCAGTACAGCCAGAGCTGGGTGGAGGCAGGACTGCGACGGGATGGGCGGGGATGGGGCCGGGGGCGGGGACGGCGACGGGGCAGGGGCAGCCCCGCCCGGGGCCAGGGGCGGGCTGGGAACATGGCCCGGAAGGGGAAGAGGGGGAGAAGGTAAGAGAGGCAGAGGGTCGGGGAACGGGACACCGGGGAAGAGGGTGCGGGAATGCGGGAGAGGGAGAGGAACAAGAGATCCAGAGGATCTGTAGACTCGCTGCTTCTACTGCCGCTGTTGCTGCTGCCGCTGCTGCCGCTGCTGCTCTCGCAACTGAACCCCCGGGGCCGTTTGTCCGTGTGTTCGTTTGTCCGTGTGTTCGTTTCTCCGCGTGTTCGCTCGTCCGCGTGTCCGTTCCACGCTCGCCCCACTCGCCCCATGGCCGAGCCCCGCGCGCCCCGGGGGCAGCCCCTGAGTCTGTCCCGGAACGAGAACTTTGCCCTGTTGAGCCAAGCCCCAAGTCCTGACTCCCGCACGGTGACACGGGAATCCCCTGGGTCCCTGCTGTGCACTGGTCCTGCTGAGGCTCAGACTCTCTCGGGGCGCATTCCCTGGCTGGAGGATTCCTGCCCGAGCCAAGCACTGCCCTTATATCTCCAGCATTGCTTTCCAGCAAAACCAGGGCAAGGCAAACTGTTTGTAGCTTATGATATTTTAGAGTGTCTAAGACTCACAAGTCATTGATCTTAGAGGTGAGATCCATTTGGACTTAATGGCATGGAGAAGCAGTGCAACACTAAAACACTAGAAAAGGGGAGCATAGAAATAAACACATGAAAACATCTCGGATTGTTTCTTTCCATTTTCATTTCACTTCTGGAAAGCTGTTTCACTTTTCCAA